>NC_059370.1:37442706-37510206 GCF_019703515.2 Myxocyprinus asiaticus | reverse complement strand
GAACTATTACTTTAAAATGTGCACCCTATATGCTGACCCTAAGCTGTATATATTTTTAGAAGAATATATCCTACCGGTATTATTTCATAACAATGTTGAATATTGTGGTATTATAATACACTCATAAGTCTTGAAATTAAGGTGTATAAATAGAAGCTGACAAGGGAAAAACCAAGAGTAGGACACTCAGTGCTGACTGACAATATTAAGGTGGAAAGAAACCAATAAGACACCTGATGCATGCAGATAAGAAAGTGCATAGAATGTGAATTCGCCTCATATATCTCTCAGCACATTATATTTTCTTCTTTATTTTTTTTTTATTTAAAGGTTTCTGTGCCACCAGAATCACCAAATGGAATTGCAAAAATAACGCATTCGCCACCCAACTTCCATTGTTTTGACAAAAATATTGTCCTGCACCAAACTCATGCCATTTGTTGAGCTAATGTTGCTGTGTTGGGCTGGTCAGGACAATCAAACAAACAGAGCAATGTTGTGTAATTGCAAAAGAGCCACAGTTTTTATACTTTTAGGGATGATCAACTTACAAATGACTTACATGTAGGTGACTCTGCTTATTAAGCCATTATTGGAGAAAGTATTTTAACATTGAAATATTACATCAACTTGAACTTTGGCTCATCTCGGTGAAGAAATTATATTTTTGATGAAAAATATATTTATATAAATAAGGTCTCTGCTATCTTACATTGTCCTCTGGAGCACCTTTGAAGTCTATGTTTTATTCAGCACATATTACACACATTAATGGCATCCAATTATTAAGGGTTTATGCATAAGACATCAGGCCATTTGACATAGTTTATAGGAGAAGCACAGTGCCCTGGTGGAATTCGGAAGTCATTGTGAAGTCATCAAATCCATCGTCTGTAAAACAGTCACAGTGTAAATAGAGAAATACATGCTTAGAATTCCTCAGAGAGAGTGAGACAGAGATACATGGCTAAGACAGAAAAATAGCAGTAGACAAGCAAAGAAAAGACATTTATAGATTTGAGAGGTGTGAGGTAGAAAGGGAGAGCGTTTTTAACGATCCCTTGCCTCAGTCATGTGCAGCTGACTGCCGTGTCCCCGCCTTGTCAACATTATCCAAACGAGTCTTACAGTAGCAGGCTAGGTGACAGCCTGGAAAGGACTTAGTGCCCTTGTATCTGTCAGCTTCTCTGTGGACTGGCACCTAGCAAGGGCTTATCCAACTCACAAGTTTTTCAGGCCTTAGCAGAATTTAGAGCCTTCGGTGCTGTCTCTATAATGTGTCTTTCTGTGCACAAACAGCTTAACATCTCTCATATCCAATACAAGAGGGAATCCTTTGATAATAGCTTTTGTAAGTGCAAAGTACATTTTTGTCAGCAAATTCTGAATAACACAGACCATTATTCAAAAATTAGGTGTCATTTAAAAACTGCTTACCCTGTATTACATACAAAAGCAATCAGTATGTTTGGAATGCCATACAAGCTACTGTTTCTTAAAGAAAAAAACAGTAGTAGGCCTATGCATTGTGCACTGTATGCAAAATGTCTGTATACCCAACAACTTCTGCCAAAATATGCAGTATACAATCAGAGCACACTGCATGGGATACTGTATCCGATAATGCAATGCGATAGACTTGACCGTCCATTTGGGGCGAATGAGGTAATGTAATAATTTCCGTGACTTGGCTGTCTAATGTTTTTACACAAAATATGATTGAAAATGCAAAATAATTGTACAGGTGCATCTCAATAAATTAGAATGTCGTGGAAAAGTTCATTTATTTCAGTAATTCAACTCAAATTGTGAAACTCGTGTATTAAATAAATTCAATGCACACAGACTGAAGTAGTTTAAGTCTTTGGTTCTTTTAATTGTGATGATTTTGGCTCACATTTAACAAATACCCACTAATTCACTATCTCAAAAAATTAGAATACATCATAAGACCAATAAAAAAAACATTTTTAGTGAATTGTTGGCCTTCTGGAAAGTATGTTCATTTACTGTATATGTACTCAATACTTGGTAGGGGCTCCTTTTGCTTTAATTACTGCCTCAATTCGGCGTGGCATGGAGGTGTTCAGTTTGTGGCACTGCTGAGGTGGTATGGAAGCCCAGGTTTCTTTGACAGTGGCCTTCAGCTCATCTGCATTTTTTGGTTTCTTGTTTCTCATTTTCCTCTTGACAATACCCCATAGATTCTCTATGGGGTTCAGGTCTGGTGAGTTTGCTGGCCAGTCAAGCACACCAACACCATGGTCATTTAACCAACTTTTGGTGCTTTTGGCAGTGTGGGCAGGTGCCAAATCCTGCTGGAAAATGAAATCAGCATCTTTAAAAAGCTGGTCAGCAGAAGGAAGCATGAAGTGCTCCAAAATTTCTTGGTAAATGGGTGCAGTGACTTTGGTTTTCAAAAAACACAATGGACCAACACCAGCAGATGACATTGCACCCCAAATCATCACAGACTGTGGAAACGTAACACTGGACTTCAAGCAACTTAGGCTATGAGCTTCTCCACCCTTCCTCCAGACTCTAGGACCTTGGTTTCCAAATGAAATACAAAACTTGCTCTCATCTGAAAAGAGGACTTTGGACCACTGGGCAACAGTCCAGTTATTCTTCTCCTTAGCCCAGGTAAGACGCCTCTGACGTTGTCTGTGGTTCAGGAGTGGCTTAACAAGAGGAATATGACAACTGTAGCCAAATTCCTTGACACGTCTCTGTGTCAGTCCATTCCTTGTGAAGTTCACCCAAATTCTTTAATCGATTTTGCTTGACAATCATAAGGCTGCGGTTCTCTCGGTTGGTTGTGCATCTTTTTCTTCCACACTTTTTCCTTCCACTCAACTTTCTGTTAACATGCTTGGATACAGCACTCTGTGAACAGCCAGCTTCTTTGGCAATGAATGTTTGTGGCTTACCCTCCTTGTGAAGGGTGTCAATGATTGTCTTCTGGACAACTGTCAGATCAGCAGTCTTCCCCATGATTGTGTAGCCTAGTGAACCAAACTGAGAGACCATTTTGAAGGCTCAGGAAACCTTTGCAGGTGTTTTGAGTTGATTAGCTGACTGGCATGTCACCATATTCTAATTTTTTGAGATAGTGAATTGGTGGGTTTTTGTTAAATGTGAGCCAAAATCATCACAATTAAAAGAACCAAAGACTTAAACTACTTCAGTCTGTGTTCACTGAATTTATTCAATACACGAGTTTCACAATTTGAGTTGTATTACTGAAATAAATGAACTTTTCCACGACATTCTAATTTATTGAGATGCACCTGTATTTATGTCTGATATGATAACAGCACCCTAATTGTTGTGTTAATGTTGATTTAGCAATGCTTAGCTGAAAGGATGTTTTATGCAGATTTGTTTCATGCTGATCCTGTGTGGTTTTAGCTGGTTAGTGCTGGTTTACTGCTGGTCTAGCTAGTGGACAAGCATACCCAACCCATTCTACAACAAAACTAAAGCTAACCAATCAAGTCTTGCTGGTTAAGCTAGTTAAGAAGCCATGAACCAGCATGCCAAACACAGCATATGCTGGTGACCTACATCATGCTGGTCTTTTCCACAAGGTGTTTGAGATGTTTAGCATTGCATACTGTTCACATACTATTTAAAAAAATAATCATAATAATTAGTATGCAGTAAATGGGTACTTGACCTGAACTTCTATGGATTTTATGCTTATATAAAATAATATGCATTCAGATTATATGACCTCATATTAATTAAAATAGTTGTAAAAAATAAAAAATAAAAAATAAAATCCACCACTTAAGATGAACTAGTGAAGGCAAAAAGATAATTAAAGAAATATTCTGGGTTCAATACAAGTTAAGCTCATGCGACAGAATTTGTGGCATAATGTTGATTACCACTAAAAATAATTCCAACTTGTCTCTTCTTTTCTTTAAAAAAGCAAAAATGAAAGTTACAGTGTGGCACTTACAATTGAAGTGAATGGGGCCCATTTTTGGAGGGTTTACAGACAGAAATTTAAAGCTTACAATTGGGTTAGAATTGGATATACTGTGACTACACAGAAAAGGTTAGTAAGCAATTTTATGTCACTAAAATTATTTTAACACACATATTGTTTATGCCTTGCGGCTATACTTTTGAAATTCAAAACGTTTTGCATATTATTTTTAACAGTTTTACAGATTGGCCCCATTCACTTCCATTGAAAGTGCCTCACTGAAACAGATTTTTACATTTTCTTAAAGAAAAGGACGAACAAGTCTAAATACATTTTTGTGGTAATCAACATTATGCCATAAATGCTGTGGTAAAATACTTTCTCCTATCCAAGCTTGATATGCAGAAACAACTATAAGCAAGCCATTCATAGGTTAATTTTCTGAAAAACTGTAAACACTGTGTCTCTGTAGCGCTCTGAAAATTCCTCTGTTTGTTTTGAGCGCCCCATCTGTACAAACACAATAACATTGACTCAACCAATGGCGTGAGTTGGGGCGGGACTATCTCTTTGTTTGTACAATGGCAGACAGGGGTTTATTCAAAAGCTTTTTTGAAAACAAAGAGTATTTTTGCAATTATGTTTGGTGGCGCTAGTGGTGCAGACATTTCATAATTCAGCTTCAACTTGTATTAAGCCCAGAATATTTCTTCAAACATTAAACCCACTCAAGCATTCATATACATTTTAACCTAAAGTCCAGTCTTCTAAAATCTCTCATATTGTAATATCTGATTAAAAAATAGTTCATAAGCACGTCACAGAATGTGTCAGCTACCCACAGACTGCGTAGTATGCAGTAAGAAGTATGCTAGTATTGCTTACCTAACATACGCTGCCAATCACTAACCCACATACGGAATCTATAGAATCTATAGATTCTTTTAAACCACATCAAGCATGTCCCATCAGCACATTTGACAGCATTGTGCTGTCAATCAACCAGACAGCTGAGGAATGAACCAGAGGTTTTACCCAGATTTCCTATGGATTTCCCCGCACATATTTATCAGTTCCCTGCATATGATGACACGCAGCTCTTGAGTTACAGTATGGCCAGGGGCTCTCTGACCTACAGCACACCCTCAGGCTCTGGAGTAAACAGCAATTTACTTGTGGCTCAGCTCGCCGAGGCTGGTGGCTTACCTCGCTGATTTACAGGCTGGGCAATGCACTGAGAGAGTTTTCTATCTCAGTAGGTCTGTTATCAATCTCTCCGTTATCTGACTGGATCAAGCACTGGCCGGGATTGCGAAAGAGTGAGGATCAGACCAATTGGTGAATCATGGTTGCACTGGCAGTTTGTAGGTCTGCAATTTCTGGGAAACAAGAGTTAGTGACCAAAGCAAAATAAATGGTTATACTTTGTTTTGTGTAATGTTGGCATGAGTAGATTTAACAAGTAAATTGGTTTGGCAAAGGGAGAGTCTTTTTTATGGGGGCAATTTTTAGACATGCATTGTTGTGCTGTAGATGTTAGTCTATAATCCCTCAGATGTGATAATATAGATACATTGAGAAAAAAAAAAAAAAAAAACATGTTCATGAGCTTATATAAATAATATATATATATATATATATATATATATATATATATATATATATATATATATATATATATATATATATATATGTGTGTGTGTGTTGTTTTTCACCAAAACCTATAAAATGCCTTTAAAACACATGGAATATTATGCAGGGGTCACATTAAAAACTTTTATGATAGTTGTGGGCCTTTTTTAAGTTTCCAGTTGAGACGCTATCCACTGCCATTGCTTTGAAAAGATTCATCAGGCATTCATCAGAACATCTCTTTTTGTGTTCTGCACAAGAAAGAAAGCCATACAGGTTTGGGATGACATGAGGGTACATTATGAGATCATTTTCCTTTTGAGTGAACTATCCCTTAAACATATACATAATTTCTTCACAAGGGCTTGTGTTTCCTGCCTCTCATGTTTGGATGTGTTTAAATGGGAGTGAATGGAGCATGTTTCCACTATCATGATGTCTGGGGACATTTTGATCTTAGCTATTAACTTTGTCCTCAGCCTGTTACAAAACTTAATGGGTTAATGGTAATTTGCTACTACCCCTTTTTTCAGTGTTTGCAATTTCCCTTCTACCAAAAAAAAATAAATAAAAATCCATTGCAGCATTTTTCAGCCCTTTGGGTAGTTGAGAAAGCACTCAGACAGCCTTTGATGGACATCACATGTGTTGCTGGATAGAGGCATGAATCCTGATGGGATTTCATAGCTTTTAACAGGAGCCAGGACTATGGCAGCTTAGGTGAACGTTATACTAGAAGTGATAGGGGAGGCTTTTGAGAAAAATGGTATGTTTGCTTGACACTGCCTTTGTGAATCATCTAAAGGCAGATCATCACTTACAGTTTGACCAGTGGTCTTGTAAAACCTTTATGCATCTAAAAGTCTGTGTTGAAATTTGTATTGAGCCAAGAGGTCAGAGTGTGACGTTTTGATCTTCTATTGGTCACGCGTCCCCTCATCATATGGATTCGCTGGTCAGAGTTCACCAAACTTGAACTGTTGTACGCAGCAGAGAACAACATTTCTTCACATGAGCTTGCATTTCCAGTCTCCAGCGTTCGGATGCGTTTGAATGGGAGTGAATGGAGCACAAAGAGTATTGTGAATTTCCCTTGAGAATTAGTAAAGTATAGTATGGCTATCAATATTCTGCTCTTAGAGTTTAATGAAAAGATGGACATAGCACTCATTGTTTGAATAATTTAGTTCTTTCCCTAGTCTTTCTTGAATTCTGAAAATTGAATGTGACCTGACCTCCTCTCAATCACACATTTGTTATAGAACCACATGCCATATCAGTCCTCATTTACTGTAAATGAGCTAAACAGGAAATTATGCTTTCTCAGCATGATGTTTTTCTGCTTTAAGATCCGTTCAGATCGAACATGTTCTTGCACTAAAAAAAAAAGCAATGAATATAAAAAAACACAAGTGTCCCAAGACACATTTTTAAAAGTTGAAGTTATTTTTTTCTTGACAGCGCTCCTGTGTGAGATGCTGGAAAGATGATACAGTGCAATGGTCAAAAATGTCAGTCTAGTGCATGTTTACATAAGAAAACATTAAATAGCACAGTCATGCCACGGTCCAAATCATTGAGATCACATTTTTTTCCCCATTCTGATGGTTGATGTGAACATTAACTGAAGCTCCTGACACTTATCTGTATGATTTTATGCACTGCACTGCTGCCACACGATTGGCTGATTAGATAATCGCATGGATGATTGTTGGTGCCAGATGGGCTGGTATGAGTATTTCTGTAACTGCTGATCTCCTGGGATTTTCACACACAACAGTTTCTAGAATTTACTCAGAATGGTGCCAAAAACAAAAAATATCCAGTGAGTGGCAGAAACACAATATTTTGTGGACGAAAATGCCTTATTGATGAGAGAGGTCAATAGACAATGGCCAGACTGGTTCAAACTGAAAAAGTCTATGGTAACTCAGATAACCACTCTGTGCAATTGTGGTGAGAAGAATATCATTTCAGAATGCTATTCTGAGATGTGGGTTGGCACTGTTTTGGCGGCACAAGGGGGACCTACACAATATTAGGCAGGTGGTTTTAATGTTGTGGCTGATCGGTGAATATTAGCTAGCTAATTTGCTGAATTAATGAATCAGTATGGGAGAGAGGGACACAGACTAACCCGGGGCTAGTTGTAACACACGTGGTTTTAACATTTACACACACGCTGGTAAGACAAAACTTCATTTGTTTACTTATTGCCATATCAATCCTATGTAGAGAAAAAAAATGCGTCAAAAGTTTTTAAAAAATTGGAAGATAACGGCAAAAGTTCATTTTACAGCAGCAAAAGTAAAAAATGTTATCTCTATTTTTAGTTAATTTTAAACTAGGCAAACTTGGTATCATTTTAATCTCAAATCTGTAAGCAAGCATGTTGCGTAGTCTTTGCCTAGAATTGACCAGCCAGGTTTAATCTCCGTTGTGCTATGCATTACAACGTACCCCAATTAGAACAAACAATATTAAATTCCATGCAGTCAGATATGTAATTACATAATTACCCCTTATGTGTGCGTGTGTTTGTGTGTGTGTGTGTGTGTCTTGTCATCAATCCATGCATTATTTCAGCATTTGCCGTGGTTTTGCTGTGTAGTATTGACATTAAGTGTCAAAATTATTGCTCTATTATACGTGACAAAGTTAATAATTGGCTTTTATTGACAATATTTTAATCATCAAGTGTTTTTATTCCTACAGAACTTAACATGCAGGCCAACACCATCGGTCTCTTTGTGAAGTGTTCAAAGACATACTGTATTGTAAGCACATTGAATTTTACTTTATAAGGTATGTAGTTACTTTAATATACATTTCCAAACAAAACATTACATTTAAATGTTAAAGCTGTTTTTCCTGTCACTAAATATGTAATAATTCAAACCATTAGGGATATCACTAACATTCTTACTTGACTTGCTAACAAAAGCATTGCTTTATGTGAATTTCAGAATACCATACTCTTTCACTGTTCACTGTTTGTTCTTTGATACTTGTCTTTACAGAGCATGCAAATGGGCTATGTAGCAATATGTGTACGTATTCATGTCTTATGTTCAGATGCTGTATTATGCATCAAACTTCAGATCACTACCATGCATTCGATCTTTTTGTACATTTTATTTTAAAACCCATCCCCAGTTTAAACAAACACACTAAACCTACTGACCCAACCTCACACTTAAATTGGCGATACATGCAATACATAATTTAAAGGGTTATTTACAAATGCCGTACATAATGACTATTGATTTCTGTTTAGAGTGACCTTCATAACGCTGAGAAATTCAGCAATACATTTATTCATTTGTTAGCTGGTTTCATTCTGCTGAAATAAGTTTGTAATACTATCAGCAGACCACAAATCTAATGCATTAAGATGAGAGCTGTTGATTAAAACGATTTAAACTGCAATTAGGGGTGAATTTGATACTGCCCCAGTTAAACTGGCAAGAAGACACATTTTATCATCAAAGTCTCTTTGAAATCAGCCTAGTCTTTTCTGTCTCTCTCCACTAAAACATCGCTCTGGTGACATTCTCACCTCAGTTCTGAATGTGAATGACACAAAACACGGTAGTGGCTTCAACCACAATATTATGACAAGTATTGTATATTATAAATATACTAGTATAATTATATTATACTATTAAATACATATTTTTTAGTTGAATATGGCACCAAAGTGACTTTTGAATATTGTTGAAACAATGTTTTGATAGTCTAGTATAATAGTTTGCTTATGAGAGTGTGTTGCACAGTAACTTATAATTGTGATGTGGGCCATGGTTTGAATATTTTTAAGGCAAAATGATGTGATATGAAAAGTGTAACCTTGGTGACAGGAGCATGAGTCATCCCAAGAAGAGTGGCACCATTTTTGCGAACTGAATATTTTTACAAGCGAAAGGGCCTTTTGTGTGCAGCGCACTAACATTGGGGTTACAATGTCTTTGCCCGTCACTGCCTTCGCTGTGTCAAATGTCACTGAGCAGTGACATAGCTTCGGGCTGCCCGTGGCTTTTTAAAACTGACAGATAACATTGGAGAAGTTCTGTACCACTGGTTACTTCCTAGTTTGAGCAACCACTGTACCATACTATTAAGGCTGGATACAGAATTCTGGGCTGGACTTGTGTTGTAATTAGCGGGAGTTTGCCAATGTTAGTTAGCAGTTAATTTGCAGTAAGGATGTAAACTGGAATCTCTGTACATTGTTTTAGGAGGATTCACAGTTGAGTAATGGCACTAAATCAGCCATTGGCAATGCATCAGACAGGTTAAATCAGGCAGCTTCAAATCTTCACTATTAGGGATATAGTACATTGAAATATTTAGTGTTGAGCAGACAGAGATGTTTTCTTGATTATCAGGTTTGGACAAAATTCAAAATGTAAGAATATAATCCCTGTCCCTCAGGCTGTTGAATTGAAATTTGAACTGGATTGGCAGGAACTGTACTCCTGTAAACTGCAATTCAAAGAAATATATCACAGTTACACAACTGAGGAATTTCATTAGTCCAACACAACAACAAATTGGGCAAGATTGTATAACATCTTGAATGGTCTGTTTAAGGTTTCCATTTTGTAAGCCTGCTTCATGTTATTTGGATCGATTTAGAAGACTTTGGGGTTCGTTAGAGCATTCTACAAAAATTATGTGATCTTCTGCCATTGTGCATAAAATAATAATGTACAGTTGAAGTCAGAAGTTTACATACACTTAGGTTGAAGTCAATAAAATCCATTTTTTAACCACTCCACAGATTTCATATTAGCAAACTATAGATTTGGCAAGTCATTTAGGACATCTATTTGTGCATGACACAAGTAATTTTTCCAACAATTGTTTACAGACAGACTGTTTCACTTTTAATTGACTATAACACAATTCCAGTGGGTTAGAAGTTTACATACACTTAGTTAACTGTGCCTTTAAGTAGCTTTTTATGTCAAGCCTTTACACAGTTAGCCAATTAGCTTCTGATAGGATGTGTACTGAATTGGAGGTGAACCTGTGGATGTATTTTAAGGCCTACCTTCAAACTCAGTGCCTCTTTGCTTGACATCATGGGAAAATCAAAAGAAATCAGCCAAGACCTCAGAAAAACACTTGTGGACCTCCATACATCTGGTTCATCCTTGGGAGTAATTTCCAAATGCCAGAAGGTACCACGTTCATCTGTACAAACAATAGTACACAAGTATAAACACCATGGGACCACGCAGCCATCATGCCACTCAGGAAGGAGACGCATTCTGTCTCCTAGAGATGAACGTAATTTGGAGCGAAAAGTTACAAATCAATCCCAGAACAACATCAAAGGACCTTGTGAAGATGCTGGAGGAAACAGGTAGACAAGTATCTAAATCCACAGTAAAACGAGTCCTATATTGACATAACCTGAAAGGCTGCTCAGAAAGGAAGAAGCCACTGCTCCAAAACCACCATAAAAAAAAATAACAAAAAGCCAGACTACAGTTTGCAAGTGCACATGGGTACAAATATCATAACTTTTTGGAGAAATGTCCTCTGGTCTGATGAAACTAAAATTTAACTATTTGGCCATAATGACCATCATTATGTTTGGAGGAAAAAGGGTGAGACTTGCAATCCGAAGAACACCATCCCAACCATGAAGCATGGGGGTGGCAGCATCATGTTGTGGGGGTGCTTTGCTGCAGGAGGGACTGGTGCATTTCACAAAATAGATGGCATCATGAGGAAGGAAAATTATGTGGATATATTGAAGCAACATCTCAAGACCTCAGCCAGGAAGTTAAAGCTCGGTCACAAGTGGGTCTTCCAAATGGACAACGACCCCAAGCATATCTCCAAAGTTGTGGCAAAATGGCTTAAGGACAACAAAGTCAAGGTATTGGAGTGGCCATCACAAAGCCCTGACCTCAGTCCGATAGAACATTTGTGGGCAGAACTGAAAAACAGTGTGCGAGCAAGGAGACCTACAAACCTGACTCAGTTACACCAGTTCTGTCTGGAGGAATTGGCCAAAATTCCAGCAACTTATTGTGAGAAGCATGTGGAAGGCTAACTAAAAGTTTGACCGAAGTTAAACAATTTAAAAGCAATGTTACCACATACTAACAAAGTGTATGTAAACTTCTGACCCACTGGGAATGCGATGAAGGAAATAAAAGCTGAAATAAATCATTCTGTCTACTATTATTCTGATATTTCACATTCTTAAAATAAAGTAGTGATCCTAACTGACCTAAGACATGGAATGTTTTCTATGATTAAATGTCAGGAATTATGAAAAATGTAGCATTTGGACCACTCAGACACACAATTATTCATTATTTAATGAATAATCCAACAGATGTCTCAAAACCATAACAAGCAAAGGTCCAAGTAGGCCCAAGCAGACTCCGAGATGTCTGCTCTCCACTGATCATTATCAGCTTTTACTCCCCCTTGCTGACACTGGTCCAGCAACTAGTGGACCTCAGAGACATTCCAGGTGGGGGAAGGTAGCCACATGCAAAAGCAAAGGAATGTGGGGAGAGTAAATCACTCCATTACCCCATAGGAAAGACACATAAAGCCCGTAAAACAGACTTTTCTTCATTTATTTATAGACAAACTTCCTATAAATGAACATGCTTATCCCCAGGACATTGTGTGTATGATTATTACTGTCTCGTATAGTGTCTTTTGTACTGTATACCATTTTATGCATGCTTTATGACAGAACCACAAGATAATGTAAAATTTATTGGTATCATGCTTCCTATCAAATGAATCCTTGTGTGACCTCCCTCGCTCTTCCTTCTTCTCCTGGTTGCTGTTTGCGTGGGACCGGAAACACCCGGTCCGACCGTGAGTTCGTGGGCCGGCAGACCTCAACACATCAAGCCATGTGTAACTTCCTCGACCATAACAGAGTCAAACTAACACCGCAAGTTCATCATCATTTCTTCATTCAATGTGGAAGAAATTGATTGCAACTTCAACACCATCAACTCAAGGAACCATCAAGACTTTCTCCTGAGACTGTATCCGGGCGCACTCTCAACAGCCAAGGCATTGCAAGTATCGTACAATTAACTAACTAAACAGAGGTTTAATATAAGCTGTGAACCCCTTTGTTAACAAAGGTGCTTTGAAGTAAGAAACTGATGGTTCTTTCAGATGGTTAAATTACTCTTTTCATAGCCTCTCTATGAAAAGTTCCCCTGTTCTGTTCTGGTTTCATTCACTTTCACTTTTCCATTTCTCATGTATGTGTGATTTGTGTGTATGTGTTTGTTTAGATTAGTTATGTGTTTTAGTTAAATAAAGCTTTTTTGTACATTCTTGCGAGTTGTTTCTGGTCTGCTTGTAAATCAACGTCAATTTAAGGATTTGATCACAGCTACATGCTAAGAAAGAGTTATTTTTCTGTGGCCACGAAAAATATCCTTTCTGAGAGTTGATAGACGATCAATAATGAGTGTTTGCTACATCAAGTTAATTCTATTAACTGATGCAAATATTTATAATTAATCATAACGAGTTATGATTAATTATTCATATTTCCTTTTTGAGCTAATTTGCTACAAAAATGTGTTTAACCGTTGTGTTCTGTTTGGGTCTATATGATCCCAGACCCTCTTCAAATAGTTAAAACACATATGCATGGTTATGTTTTTATCCTGATATTTCATTAATTTTCCTAATTACATCTTTTCAGAAATGTTTTTTTTTTTACTTAATGATAATGTTTCTGATGTCCACTATGACATGACTACACACATGTGATGTTTGGGGTCATATTGACCCCAGTAATAAATGTTATTGAGAGCAAAGGATTTTCACATGCTTTGAATCTGTTTGGTACCTAAGGTGCAATTTCTTAATATAAAACACTCTATATCTGTCTCTCTCTCTCCTGCTCTCTCTCTCTCTCTCTCTCTCTCTCTCTCTCTCTCTCTCTCTCTCTCACACACTCACACACACACACACACACACACACACACACACACACACACCCTCTTTTTCTATCTCTCTCTCGTTCTCTATTATACACACACAAACACAAAATAAAATGTTGCAGTGTTCCCACGGAGGGGGGGAGGGTGCGTCTGCGAGAATCTATGGTATACACCTGTAATTCCCCGGGAAAGATTTTGAGTTTCTACCTTGTCTGGCATAGGGGTGGAGCAAGCAAATAAAAAGGGAAGGACAGGACAATCTGAATCATTCTAAAATTCTACACTGCTAGGTTTCTCTCGTGGCTATGTTTTGGTTTTGTAAATGAATAAAAGAGCTAGATTCAGTGTTTTTGAGGCACGGGATATGTGCCTCAACGACAGTGAATTTGAGGAGGATGTGTCAGAGTCAGACAATGCTTCTGAAATCGATGATGTTGTGGAGGACCCAGATTATGTTGGATCCTACTCTGATGAGAGCAATGCTCCAGAGGATGGCCCTTCTGAATCCTCACAACCACAAGAGGCCCCTGTTGTTCAGCTACCAAAACCTGGCACATTTGTTTCCAAAAATGGAAAATTGTCATGGTCTCTCTCACCACCTGAGCAAAGCAATAGTAAGTTCCTGCAGTACCGGAGGCTGCAGTATCAGGACCACAGTCCTCGGACCGCATTTCTAGGACCCTAGTTTTTTGTGACAGCGCCACCTACCGAATTGGAGAACCGCAGTCCTAGGACCCAATTTCTAGGACCCAAGTTTTGGAGGACCGAAAAAAGTGCAACCAAGGCAGTATTTCCACCAAATACAACTACTTATAGTTTTAAAGGTTTATTACACCTAAATACTACTTTCTTTCTTGCAATTCAACTTGGTTGCTAAGAGCTGCATGTTGAGCAATTTGTGTGACTAATTAGCATATTTAACTCATCAAGTAAAATATAGAAGGAATCATATGCTATGGCCTTTTCAGTCACTAGATCTCAACCACTTATTTTAAAGTACAGAGGCAAGACACAAGGATGACTCTGGGGGCAGATTCAAGTTTGTGTATATTTTATAAAATAATAAATAATAACAAATGAACACACACACACACACACACAAAAACCCATTTGTTCATCAGCTGCCACATGGACAGAACTTTCTTCACCGACTCCTGAGAGAGAGAAAGACGGAGTGAGAGAGAGAAGTGAATGAAATAAGGAGCATTTACTTGAACATGTTCAACTCTGTAATTTTAAATTTCATTTTTAAAAGAGCTTAGTGACCACAGAGCACACGTATATACACACACACACACACACACACACACACACACACACACATACACTATATACTATACATATAAAATTAATATATATCAATCTTCATGCCAATTAATGTTCATATTACTGTTATTGTGTACTGTTCAAAGATTTGGAACAATTTTATTTTGATGCTTTAGGGAACACTGTTTCTTGAAACTTTTATGTCAATAAAGCCCCTCTGAATTGAGAAAAAAATTGAATAGAGAGAGATGCAAGAAATCAGAACAGAAAAAACATGTTTTTGACATGACTTTTCCTGAACCTTAAATATTTAAGCCCAGATTGAAAAGTATGTAGCAGCACTACCTACCAAATGAATGTACTCCCTTCTTTCCTCAGTTGTTTGTGTATCCCTCTATTAAAGTCCTCCACTTCACTGAAATAGTAAATGGAGAACATAATCACTGCTGGGTTAACAGAAATACTGTTAACGCTTAAAAAAAATAAAATAAACAAATAAAAAAAAAAAGATACGCTGGACATTGTGTAAACAAATTACATTTTCTACTCTTACCTGTGATGATAATCAGGACCAGAGAAGAAGGCCTGCTCAGCCTTCTGCAAAGACAAATTCTGCAGCACAGCCAAGCCATATATGATGGCCTATCAAAAGAAAATGGTTAATTTAAATATACATGGGTCTGTACACAAGCAGCATACAGTATAGTTTACAGTAGGGTTTGAAAGTGCAGGAGCAGGAACATGCACAAATGCATTATATTGTTAGGCACACCTCTGGAAATAGAACACCACAGATGAACTGCACTTCATCCGTGAAGTTCAGTTGCGTTGGTGTTCTATGCAGTACTGACTTCAGATAAGCAAAAAGGGTGTCCTGTTGTTCTTCACTGTCGAGGTAGACAGGCACCTGGGAAGCGGACTTCTGAGGAAACCACTTTGAAGGCTTCCCATTGAGTACACCCTATGGACAAATTATTTTGCCACAATTATCACAATTATTTTGTGGTAATAGGATTTTTAAGTGTATTGTGTGGTAGCTGTTAGTCAAAGAACAACTGACATTAAAGCTAGAATATGCAGAATTGGAGAAACAAGCAAGACAAAGCTAGATTTTGAAAGCAAACAACTGAAAATATTCCACCCCCTACCTTTAGGGCTTCTTTCAAAGCCAAACCTCCAAAACAAATGAACATGCACTGCCTGACTACTGCTGGAGGAAGACTCCGGTGAAGATCAGTGAGTGCATGGGTAGAGTGTGTGCAGTTTGGCAGGTATGTATTTAGAGAGGCAGGTAGGTGACCGATCACGGACGGGGTTTTTCTTGGCCTGTGACTGCCATAGATAATGGAATTCTTTTCTTTTCATTATCAGAGCACTTGATTTATTGATTGCTGTCGGAATGTAAAGAACCTACACAAATGTAACAAAAATTCTTCTCGAATACATTGAATATCCTAGCTTTAAATGTCAGTTACATTAAATACATACATAAAGTACATTTAAGATAAAGATACAATAAATGGGTCGCATAGTTGATTATATTTCTAACAAAAGCCCTGGTTGAATCTTTACTGTGAGTTAGTCTGTAATGATGAAAAATGTGAATATTGTCACATACATAATAAGTACCACCAAATGCTGTTCATCTCCCTATGACTGTAAAATGAAGCCCACCAGTCTCTTTTCCTCTGCAGTGTGGTCAATGACAGCCTGCATGTGGACTGGAACTTCCTCAGTGATGGCACTCTGTCTTGGCACTCTGAATCCTGGCTGAAGGGTTCCCTGTATCAAGCTTCTGGCCTCAACAGTCCAGAAGACAAACCTCTGGCCATGCCTTTCAAACATTAACAACAAGATTAATTTAAAGTATTGCATAGGAAAAAGCTAAAGTGTTGGTGCACAATTGCCATAAATAAATACTCAAAACAGACACTGCCATCCAGAGTCTTACATCTCTTGTTACTGATGGTCTACTGATAACATTAAGTTAATGTAGTCAACAGGTGAATATACACATATTGTTTATTGTTTAGGGCTGTCATACCCATCACTTTTAAAACGCTCCATCAGAAGAAGACACCACCACTTCTGAATCAAAGGCATGTCCATCTGAAAGAAATGTGACAATGATGAGGAGAGTCTTTAGTTTTTAATGTGTCTTTTTTTCTTTAAGATTAATGGTATGTATATAAGCAACATTTAAAGTAAGCAATTTCTTCTTTATTTAAATTTTTTAATCAACTTACCTTCTGGAATTCAAACCCAGTGCTTCTCACAATGGAAAGGGTATACTGAAACAGAGAAGAAGGAAAACATTTTATTTACAAATATCATGCCCAAACTTCTCAGTCCAGCTCCCAGGATCAATTTGCTGAGCAAGATCTCTATACGATAAAAAAATAAAAAATAATTTGAAACAGATAGATGTGACAACCACTGAGACATTAGGCTTTAGGAACGTAGCCAAAACATATCAGTACAGGCTATAGGAACGTAGCCAAAACATATCAGTACAGGCTATAGGAATGTAGCCAAAATGTAAATTGCTATATGAACATGGCAAACAGTATGCCTCATATGTGGACCTAAAAATGGCTCTGTACTCAGCATCACCAAACCCAAACTCATGCATTGTTTACTGCGAGTCTAAAAAGAGGATCCTTCTCAAGAGTGGCTTCATGATCTATAATGTGATAATGGTTAAAGAGATGCACAAGAGTTTAAAAGTCATTAGGACAAAGTGTAGAGCTGCAGTTCACTTTGTTGGAATACACATGAATTAGCCAACTTAATTACCACTACATGTACTATGTAGTATCTAGTAAGAGTAACATTCCCTTACACAGAGAATGAAGTGTTCTGGCCCGTTTGCATTGGTCCATGCCAGAAAGACTAAGAAGTCTTTCATGTCGACATCCTCCTAACATTAGTGAAAAAATGTTGTCACTATGCAGATCTACATTTTTGTGACCACATACATATTTTGTTATTTTATATTCACTCACTGCCAACGATGTTGCTTTGCGTAAGCTTCCATGTAGGAACGATGTACATGTCCTCTATATAAATGTCTTTGCCCTTTGGAAAAAAACAGCAACTTTGAAAGTTGACAATAAAATAACAGAATACAGTAACTGGTATTTTTTTTTATTTTTTATTTTTTATTTAGGCTTTGTCTCTTGTATAAATGTTACATACATGTTGCTGAGCTGCTTCATAAATCAGTTTAAAGCAGGCATTCCCAGTCTGCAAGAAACAATCAAAACTCATCAGTGAACAAGCATAAAAGCAAATAAAAACACTTCCTTGTGTTTATCAACTTCCCACTACTCACATGAGAATCCATGTTTCTAACACATGGTATTTTAATAGTCAGTTATTATACAGGTCTTTCTTTTATTTCTGACTATTAAAAATGTCAAATGTCTCATTCAACATTACAAAAACAATGTCAAAATGAAGAGACGTGCTGATAACATGTATTGTGGGGTAAACAGGCAGTCAGCACAGTTTAAATATTAATATTATTTTACCTTAATTAAAATGGTAAAACAATGAGTATTAAACAAGCTTTCAAAATGAAGACAGTAGCATTTAATGTAACTGACAGACACATCATATCGACATGCTTTTATCATATTTTTAAGTTTAATGTGCTGGATAGAATTTATTATCATAGTCATTAAGTCCACACATAGTTGAGGCTTGCCAGTCGCACACAGTTTCATTAAACGAATATGCTAACAGTTCGTTTTACAGCATTAGAAGCTAATATATGATGGTTTCTATATAGTGCATTTAAGACTATAGTTAGCAACTCTCGGTCACTAACTTTGCTGTCCAATTCAGTGCATCACAATTGTTTTTAATGTTAAACAAATAAAAAATAATTCACATTTGGTACTCACACTCTGATTGTTGTCCATCTTCTATGTTGCCTGAAAAAAATGTGGTCACTGTTCCTCTAATTCGGTAGGTGGCGTTGTCACTAAAAACCTAGGGTCCTAGAAATGCGGTCCTGAAAATACACCCTCCGGTATTGCAGGATCATGCCACTCGAGCAAATGGGAAGATTTAGCAATACAAATACAAACAAAATGGTCCCAGGTCCTACCAGGTATGCAGTAAGCCATGTCACAGACATAAAGTCGGCTTTCGAGCTTTACATCTCACCTCCAATTGAAAAAATTATTCTTGAGATGACAGATTTAGAAGGGAGGCAGGTTTATGGTGACAAGTGGAAAGATGTAGATGCGATCCTCCTTCAAAGCTATACTGGGCTACTGCTCCTTGCTGGAGTATACAGATCAAAAGGTGAGGCTACAAGTAGCCTTTGGAATGCAAAGACTGGTAGAGCTATTTTCCCAGCTACCATGGCTCTTGAAACTTTCCATGTCCTGTCATGAGTCATACGCTTTGACAACAGGGAGACAAGAGTTCACAGGAGGGAACATGACAAACTGGCAGCCATAAGAGATGTTTGGGATAGATGGGTTCAGCAACTGCCTCTCTTCTATAACCCATGTCCCTATGTGACTGTCGATGAATGTCTTGTTCCGTTCAGAGGAAAATGACCCTTTCGGCATTACATGCCAAGCAAACCTGCGAGATATGGTATAAAGATATGGGCAGCTTGTTATGCCAATAATAGCTATGCTTGGAAATCTACACAGGAAAACAAGTCTACACAGGAAAACCTCCTGGAGGTGCATCAGAAAAAAAACAAAAAAAAACAGGCTATGAGAGTTGTGTTGGATGTCACTGATGGGCTCTCTGGCCATAATGTGACATGTGACAACTTTTTTACTTCATATGCACTAGGAGAAGAACTGCTGAAAAGAAAGCTTACAATGTTGGGCACAATAAGAAAAAACAAGCCAGAGCTTCCAAAGAGCTTGTTCAGACTAAAGGAAGGGAGACAACATTGTCCATCTTTGCATTCACTGACACTACTACACTTGTCTCCTACTGCCCCCAAAAAATGTAAATGTCCTCCTGATGAGCACATTGCACAGAGATAAATCTTTGAGGACCAGAGATGACAAAAAAAAACAGACATGGTGTTAGATTACAATGACACAAAAGGAGGGGTAGACATCCTGGACAAAGTGGTTGCCACATACAGCTGTCAACGAAAGACCGCTCGTTGGCCCCAGGTAATATTATTCAACAACGAGTGGTGTGGTGGCAAAATGAACCGGAGGAGAATATTCTTGGAGCAGCTAGGATATGCCTTGTTGAGGCCTCACATTGACAGGAGAGAGCGCCTTCCTATATCACTTTTTGCTGCATCCACTGTGAGGGAGATTCAATATCGGCCTGAAGCAATCACTTCTCCAGCATCTGCTGGAAAACGTGGACAATGCCAGGTCTGTTCCAGAAAAAATTATTCAAAGACTAACAAAAGATTTTAATTCTCCTTCATGAAATTCACATTTGAATTACAAATCTGCAATTCAAATTCAGGAATTAAATAGGAATTTAAAAGGTTAAATTCTGAATGCCGCAGCACTGGTGTTAAGTGTCAAGTCAAGTCAAGTAATTTTTATTTGTATAGCACTTTTCACAATACATCGTTTCAAAGCAGCTTTAAAGAAAATCATGCATTAACAAAAAATGAAACTGTAATATCCATAAAGTCCGTAACAGGCCGAGTCCGAGTTGAGTCCGAATTAATCTGTTCAAGAATCTGGATTAAAATTGTAACCGTAAACTCAATATCAATATTTTAAGCTTATTTTAACCTTCACAACTAAGAAAAACAATATGTCAATATAAATGCAAAAAAAACCGTCATGGTTACTTTCATAACCTCCTTTCCCTGATGGAGGGAACGAGATGTTGTGTCGATGTAGTGACACTAGGGGTCACTCTTGGGAGCCCCAAACACCTCTGATCTTTTTTTAAAAGGCCAATGAGAATTGGCGAGTGGAATTTGCATGCCACTCCCCCCGGACATATGGGTATAAAAGGAGCTGGTATGCAACCACTCATTCAGGTTTTGTGCTGAGGAGCCGAGATAAGGTCCCGGCCATTTCAGCAGGTAGTTCAGCATTGTGGCAAGAGGGACACAATGTCTCATTCCCTCCATCAGGGAATGGAGTTTACAAATTAACCATGATGTTCCCTATCTGTCACTCGCTCGATGTTGTGTCGATGTAGTGACACTAGGGGTCCCTATACAAAACGCCACAACTAACTGAACTGTGTTACGTGAAGTGGTGGTGTGTGACAGGCAGACTGCTGTGTGCCTCATAGCCAGCGCACCAGGCTGACACGTAACCTCCCCCAACGTTCTTTATGAGCGTCGAACAGTCCTTCAGGAACAAGTCAGCTGTCCAACAAATAGGTGGACAGGCTAGCCCAGCTGAGGCCTATTTTCCTTCTCTTTTCTCCCCAAAAAGAGTGGAATTTGTTAACTGACTGGGAGCCCTAAGTGTCTACGTTAGTGGGGTGTCACTACCAAAGGGAAGACACCGCAGAGACCACAACCCGCCTAAAAATGGGGGTGGGGTATTTTGAGTGGAAATACATCACATGGTCTTTACTGTGTCTTGTCGGAAGTATGTCATGTGGAGAGGTCCCATGGAAAGTCCTACCCAAAGGGGGAGGAGTTTCTACAAAGCATGGCGACCGGGGGCAGAGGGGCCCCTGCCCAAGGAAGACGCAGTTTACCAACAGGGAAATTATTTTGCGGATAATATCACATGGGGTTGCCTTCAGGGGAACCAGCACATGCGGAGCATCTACCTCAGTACAGGGCCTCATTAGCACACTTACTGAGCCAGCAGCGAGTTTCTCCGCAAACTCAACTGCCACAGGGCTAAGGAGGAATGTCATCCATGGATCACAGTCTGTGAACACTACTGAGAGTCAAAAGCACACGTCTTCTCCTCAAGGGAGGGGAAAGGCGCTATGCGCAAGCAGTACACCCGGCCAATTGTCCCGGAACTTACCTGTTCGTGCCTGCCACTACTCGGGACGAGATTGGCTCAACCCAGAGATTGTAGAACCTTGCAAAGGTGTTGGGTACTGCCCAGCCTGCTGCTCTGCAGATGTCTGCCAAAGAGGCACCACTGGCCAGGGCCCAGGCGGCCGCCACACTCCTGGTAGAGTGGGCTCGTAACCCCGCAGGGGGTGGCACATCCTGAGCGTGATATGCCATTGTGATGGCGTCAATGACCCAGTGGGCGATCCTCTGTTTGGAGACAGCGCTTCCTTTCTGCTGTCCACCAAAGCAGACAAAGAACTGCTTGGAGATTCTAAAGCTCTGTGTGCGATCCAAGTAGATGCGTAAAGCTCGCACCGGACACAGCAACGGCAAGGCTGGGTCTGCCTCCTCCTGGGGCAGCACTTGCAGGTTCACCACCCGATCCCTAAAAGGGGTCGTGGGAACCTTGGGCACATAGCCCGGTCAGGGTCTCAGGATCATGTGAGAGTAACCCGGACCGAACTCCAGGCACGATTCGCTGACAGAGAATGCCTGCAGGTCCCCTACCCTCTTGATGGAAGTGAGCGCAGTCAGGAGGGCAGTCTTCAAAGAGAGTGCCTTAAGCTCAGCTGACTCCAAGTGCTCAAAGGGAGCTCCCTGTATACCCTGAAGGACTACAGATAGGTCCCACGGGGGTACAAGGCGCGGTCTAGAGGGGTTCAACCTCCTAGAACCTCTCAGGAGACTGATGATCAAGTCGTTCTTCCCCAAGTACTTACCATCTACCGCATTGTGATGAGCCAAAATAGCGGCTACATACACCTTCAAGGTGGAGGGGGACAGCCACCCCTCCAACCTCTCCTGCAGGAAGGAAAGCACTGATCCGACTGCACATCTCTGGGGGTCTTGCATTGGGAAGAACACCACTTAGCTAACAGACGCCACTTCAAGGCATACAGGCACCTTGTAGAGGGAGCCCTAGCCTGAGTGATCGTGTCTACCACTGCGGGTGGTAGGCCACTTAAGTCCTCCATGTCCCGTCCAGGGGGCAGACGTGGAGATTCCAGAGGTCTGGTCACGGGTGCCAGATGGTGCCCCGTCCCTGAGAAAGAAGGTCCTTCCTCAGGGGAATTCGCCGGGGGTGGGGGGTGGCTGTCACGAGGAGCATGAGATCCGAGAACCATGTCTGGGTGGGCCAGTAGGGTGCTACTAGGATGACTTGCTCCCTGTCCTCCCTGACCTCCCTTACGTTATTGATATTTCTGGATGAGAGCGGCAGAGCACGTCTGGCGAATGGCGATCTCTTTTCCGCACGCATACAGCACAGGTGCATGGGCGAGAGAGTTAAAAAAGTACTTTGAAAGAGTGCACTCTTATGCTCTTAGCCAGAATAATGAAAACAGATGTGCAGTATCAAATACACAATGTATGATAGTATTAATTGTAGAGAGCACATCAATATGAAGACAAAGCCAAATCCCAGATATTTAAACGCAATTTTGAAATCTCGTCCGGATGCTTTTTTCAGGTCTAAAAAGAAGACATGTCTGGGGAAAAGAGGATGTATGGTCACCCCATGTAACATTATTTTTTTTTTAATATTTTTTTTGTTTGTTTGTTTTTCATTGCATCACAAATGCCATGGACTCGGCCAGACTCTCCCAAGTCCGAAAAATACCAAGTCCGAAAGGCTCGTGCCCGAGTCAAGTCTGAGTAAAAATGCATCCGAGTCCGTGGCAAGTCCAAGTCCATTAAAATTGGACTTGTGACTCTGACTCGAGTCTAAGTCCAAACTTGAGTACCCAGACTGTCCAATACAACTCTACTAAGTAAGTATTAGGGTCCAGTGTTTAAAAAAAAGATGTTTTATGGACTGTAAGATTAATGACCAATGTCTTTGATGTCCATTCTGGATTAACTGCAGAAGTTCACATAGTTGCATTGTCCTTTGTTAGTTGGCTGATGAAGGCTTTTGTTGGCAATTACATTAAAGCCTACGTATTCCATTTCAAGAGTATGGTCCATCAGTAGACAAAGGTGATGCATGCAGAGATCAATGTGGTGCATCGCAATTCAACCGGCACGTCATTTCGGTGAGGTTCGGTGGGGTCCATCCTAAATCCATGGTTCAGGCAGTGGCATATGAAATATCCGACATCCTTACTGTTTCCCAAAAACCTTAAAAGAAAAACTTGTTTCAGATTATTCAGAATTTTTTTCAATTTATTTACTTCGCAAGTGATTTGAAAGAGAATTTAAACCAACAGAGCATGCCCAGAGTTTTTATTTTATTTTATTATATATACATATAATACCATTCTCTGTAGAAATGAATATAGTTGGGAGGACACTACCTTTTCTAGTATTTTCGACATATATGGTAGATTTGAAATTGGTCTGTAATTAGCCAATTCTCCAGGGTTAAACTGTGGCTTCTTAATGTGCTCAATGTTCCTTTTTTTCATTATTTAGAATGTTTCCTTCCAAACAATAGGACTGCACGATGATGGTTAAAATGAAAATCACAAATCTTGAAACTCATGATTTTGCTTAAAATTATAATAATGATTATTCTGTCATTTGAGGACAGATTGATTGCACTTCCATGTTAGCCCAAACCAAAAGAACATGTCATCACTTTATTTAAAATAAAATAATAATAATAATAATAATAATAATATTAATAATAATAATAATAATAATAATAATAATATTTCCCCAGCATGTAATCCATACTGTTTCTCCAAAACCTTAAAAGAAAAACTTGTTTCAGATTATTCAGATTTTTCAACTTATTTACTTCGTTACTTCGTAAGTGATTTGTATATATATATATATATATATATATATATATATATATATATATATATATATATATATATATATATATCATGTTTTTTTTGTTTTGTTTTTTGTTTTTTGCAGGAATCGATTTTGGACAAAATTTCTTTAAAATATTATGATTCATTGCAGTATCCTGTTGTGGAGAGCAATGGCGTGCTCATACTTTTATTTGAGCAAATGATAGTTGGGTTATAAAGGAAGTTTTTATTTTTAGAAGTGTTTTATTTTACGGCCTGAGGATGCAGTGAAAACAGAGCAAACTATTTTTGGCCATAAGAGTCTCCATAACTTTTTTGCTTCTCATTCAGTTGCATAAGTTTTACATCATTTGCCACCCACTGACAAGTAGATACAGTACTTTGCTTAGTTTGCTAGTGGATTTCTCAGAAGCAAGGGCAGGTCAAGTTAGTATAAACATACACTCTAAAGACCACGTGTGGTATAAATGGCATATTTGCCCACTTTATAATTCCCACCTACACTGAGAGTAGAGGGTTATTGAACTTGCTAACTGGGCCAATGATTGTTGCCTTCACAGTGAGTTGACACTTCATACAGTAACATGTGCTATACTCCATCATTTATAAATTGGTTTTGCTTTGATTAAGGCTTGAAAAAGAAAGCTGCTTTTTTTTTTTTTTTTTAACATTGTGAATCTACAAAAAAAGGTAGGATAATGTCTAGATGTAATCTGGTGTAAATAAATCTTTGTGAAGTGCTCAATAAAGCATGGATTCTGGATGTAAAAATCCCAATTTTCTCAAAACAGAAATGTGATTTTCTATTCTATTCATTAAGCTGCGTCAAGTTTTGTTTAACGCAAGAACACATTCCGTCCGAACAGCCCCTTAAATTACTTTTGTATAACTTTTGTTTATATCTGCATATTTTTCTATAAGCTTAATAAATATCGTTTTTATACATACAATCCATTGGTGAAAGTCAGTAATTTTTATATTGTACCACCTTGTTTCATTCAGTTACGTATGTAATTCGCCATGCTTGATTATAGTTCATTCCCTTATATACAACGTTAAGTACACAGTCTTGTACCTTGTGTCTATTTTTCCAATTTCCATACTGTTTTATTTCATATCAAAGTTTGCAATGTTGTGAATGTGCAGAGCCGAGTTGGTTGGTTTGGTTCAAGGCTTAGAACTATGTATTGAAGTTTTTTTTTTTTTTTTTTTTTTAAATCTTTGGAGTAAATTAATAGGAAAAATGTTTTGTTTACCAGTCAGACAGACTTGCTTTTTTTTTTACACGGTTGTAATACACAGCACAGAAAATCACTTCAGTTGTTTATGATGCTGGGAGTAAAACAGTCATTTCCCTCCCTTTCTAATGGTTACAAAAATGGCTGGAACAATCTCAGCCATTACACAAGCTTCACAACATGAAGACAATAAGAATGGTCCAGCTATTGCTGGATAATGAGCAAGTCATTGCCAGCTATTGCTTTGCTTGAAATCATTTATTTGAGACAGCACTTTATATCTACACAGTTTTTGTTTTTTTTTTCACTGTAAGTAACTGAGTCAGAATATACTTAGATACCAAAATGTGTGTGTGTGTGTTTGTGTGTGTGTGTGTATATATATATATATATATATATATATATATATATATATATATATATATATATATATATATAATATGACCACTTTAAAGTTTGTAGAAATTAGTTCATAAAAGTGACTTAATGATTCATTCATGATTCAATGATCCAGATCCTTGAGTTAACAGATTACTGAAGGGGAAGCTTATCACAAAACAATGGAATGACTTCAGAAGACTTGGAATATAGCACATGATTTGTATGTAATTCTTTTGCAATAATTTTATGGTGGTTCTCGTCCTTTTTGAAGCTTAACAGACATGATCACTTTGAAATGTTCTTATATGGAATAGATTCTTCAAAAATTCTCCTTTTGCATTACGCAGACAATAAGACAGCATAACGGTTTGGAACGTCATGATGGAGAGTAAATAATGACATCATTTTCTTCTTTTTTTTTTTTTTTTTTTTTTTTTTTTTTTTGAGTGCACCATTCCTTTTAAAGGGATAGTTCACCCAAAAATTAAAACTCTCTCATAATTTACTCACCCTCATGCCATCCCAGATGTGTATAACTTTCTTTCATCTGCACACAAATAAAGATTTTTAGAAGAATATTTCAGCTCTTTTGGTCTATACAATGCAAGTGAATGGGTGCCAAAATTTTGAAGCTAAAAAAAATCACATAACTCAGCATAAAAGTAATCCATAACACTCCAGTGGTTAAATCAATGTCTTCAGAAGTGATATGATAGGTGTGGATGAGAAGCAGATCAATTTTCCATTCTTCTTCTTGTGTCTTTGGTGATTCACATTTGTCATGCATACTGCCCCCTACTGGCATGGAGAAGAATTTCTAGGAAGAAAAAAAAAAAGAAAAAAAAAGACTTTGATCTGTTTCTCACCTAACCCTATCATATCACTCCTGAAGACATGGATTAAAACACTGGAGTCATATGGATTACTTTTATGATGACTTTATGTGCTTTTTGGAGCATAAAACTTTTGGCACCCATTCACTTGCATTGTATGGACCCACAGAGCTAGAATATTCTTCTAAAAATCATAATTTATGTTCTGCAGAA
This sequence comes from Myxocyprinus asiaticus, assembly GCF_019703515.2. Lineage (NCBI taxonomy): Eukaryota > Metazoa > Chordata > Actinopteri > Cypriniformes > Catostomidae > Myxocyprinus > Myxocyprinus asiaticus. Next base: position 37,483,001 of record NC_059370.1, on the reverse strand, counting down.
GAAAGAAAGTCATAAACATCTGGATGGCATGAGGATGAGTAAATGATAAGAGATTATTAATTTTTTGGGCGAACTATTCCTTTAAAGGCACAAGTGACGTAATTTTTGCAGCTAATATATGTTGTAGCCTTGCGTATTGGGCCTCTTTTCTGAGAATACAATCTTGTTTATATATATATATATATATATATAAACATTCAAGGTATTGGTAAGCCAGTTGTTTTATTTATTTATTTATTTATAAATATGCATGTAAAATCAATATCAATACCTTGGACTCCAAGTACGATTGGCCAATAATTAGCAGCTGACTCAGCTTGCCAAAATTATTATTATTATTTTTTTTTTTACTTTTGCTCTTTCTGTACTTTCTAGATGAACAGCGTGAGAGTGTCAGAAATGCGTGCCTATCTGGAAAGATAAAGAAGAAATGCCAAATGACAGAAGTTATGAAAGGAACATACTTTGGTTTTGAATCATCGAGCTGTGCATTCAAGGCATCCCCATGCTGATTACTATGTCTCAAAGAGCCATAATGAAGCCATTACCACAAGGAAATGAATCAGATACAGTACATCTCAAATGTTAGCATTAAACCAGGAAGACATATGGAAATAAACAACCTTCTAATGTCCTTGCCCTAGTCTATAGAGACTGATCACCCCATGTGGTAGGCCACAAATCCCATTAGAGACACTTTATGTGCATTGTCATTGTGTCCTCTTTACTGAGTATATACTTACTTTAAGTTGCTGTGGCAAGCTGTTCTGCTGTTGAAAACAATAACATTTCCTGAAGACGTTCTGTGTTTAGACAAATGGAACAGAAAAATACTATATATATATAATCACAAATATCTCATTAAATTGCAGTAGATGTTTTACCAGTCATCAGTTTTTTTTTGGAGGTCTCTTAAAAGTTTAAAATGAACTTTGCACCAGCTGAGCAACTGCCTTTGAGATGAATGGGAATGCTAACAGATAGCTCTCTCCAGATATTATAGACCTACTTGGTTTCAATGCATCTTAAAAGGATAGGCACATCTGTCAGTGACCTGCGATGACTCCTGTGTTGGAGCCCGACAGAAGACAACCTTTGATGAAGGAGGGGAAGACAACAACTCTCTTCTCCTCTCTGCAAAACAGCAACAGCCAGAGGTGCAACACTGCTTATTTATTAATGCTGTTTGCTGAATATTATTTATTTAGTAAATCAGATGCGTCAAAATAGAAAACAAGCACTGGTTGTGCAACAACTCTAAAGCATGGCCAATAATAGCCATTTTACAAATCAGAGCAGGATGTCAATTCATATTCATTACTGTTAATGCACTCATCAGAAGAATTGCATTGTGAAATGCAAATGGTTATGTGATGACCTTTAAATGGCATGCTGTGTTATGTATGTATGATTAGAGAAGAATTAACATCTTTTATATAAATATTTTAAAGATCCGTGTATAAAATAGCAATTTCTGGAATGGTTTCCTGGGAGTATGAAAGTTTTATTCACCCAATCTGCATCATAAACATCCCAGAACTGTTTACTTGTCTGCCTTTCTATTTTATCAGATCTATTTTTGGGGTAGAGCATGGTGCTAGCAGCACCAAGGTCATGGGTTCGATTACCAAGGAACAGAGCTTACTGATAAATGCATAAGTCAATGCACTGTAAGTCCATTTCAAAAAACGTTTCTGCTGAGTGAATACATTTAAATGTATTTTTTTTAGCATTTATTGATTCTCTCTCACATGCGCTCAATTGGTCTCTCACTTTAATTCATACTTTTAAGTGCTAATTAATAATGTGTCAAATGTATTCCTCACAATGGTAAATTATGCAAGAGCACTTATTGGTTCATTCATGTGTCAAGTGTGTTAATTAGCTGGCAATCAGTAGCCATTGTGTCATAAATGTGTTTTCAGGGCCAGTCCACGTACTACCAGTACAAAATCAAATTAATATCACTGTTCATGGAGAAAATATAGTAAATGGCTTATATACTTCCTACATACTTTTGTTCTTATTACAGTATGTACGGAAAAAATTTATAATTTTCAGTGAACGTCACCTTGGCGTGCAGGCTATTAGTTAATGTAGCCTTTCAGAAATCTTGGCTATAGTTATAGAAATTAATTAAACCCTTCTGTTTTGTAAGAAAATTCAGAGCAACCGCTCTTTTTAGGTCAGAAAAAGACCCAGTAGAGCATGGTAGATATACAGCACATCTCCCATTTGGTTATAATCAAAGGTAAAGTTATCTTATCAAAAGATATAATATATATAGATATAGATACCTTTTGATTCTCCACAACAATAAATACAGTAAATTAATGGGGAAAATAAATTAAAATAAATAAATAATAATAAAACATTTTTTTATATAATACTTGTTTATATTTACTGCATTATATTTATATTTTCAGACTTACGACTATATATGCAGGATTTGTAACTATATATTCGGATTTATATTTATACAGTATATTCAAAACTTTCAAGAGTGAACTTGACCTTTAGCTTCCATGTGCTGGTCAAAAAGCCTCCACAAAAGTGGATGCTGGCTGTGTTTCAGGAAGAAAGTAGTTCTCCCCAAACAAATGCAAATTTACATTCAGGTCTGGCTCCATTTTTACACAATGAATTCCCAATTAATAAAATCAAGCCCTACCAACATTTTGTCTACTTGAATATCATATTTCACTAGGAACTACATCACATTATATAAGAAAAATGAATTTCGATTGCCGTTTCATGTTGACTTTAATTCAAGGCTAATGGCTAGTGAAGGCTAACTTCTGAAAAGGTAAGTGATTTGAGAATGAACTGAATTTTATGTCTCTCAGTTGCTAAGCTTGGTATATGATGACTTAATTATGTAGGGACCAATCCAAAACAAGCTAGGCCCATGTCTCCTCAGTGATTATTTGACCATATCATGGAGATAACATGCACATCATCACCCACATGGATTCTTAGAATCAGTCATTTATTTCAATGTCAAACCAGTTTAGAACTGAATGATACATTATATGATGAGAGCAAAGTGACCAAATGTAATTGCATCATAGATGTGGGAAAGAAAAAGGCCAAAAAATATGCCAGCTTGCCAGTATTTACTTGGAAAAAGAAAAAAATAACTCAAGGACAGAACTGCTTTTTAATCACATAGGCCATAGTAGACTCATTCCTTAATCAAGGGAAAACAATATCTAATTGGATTATCATATAACTGCCAGGAGACAATTGGATTTATCATTGTAGGTCTGAGTTGCCTGATTGATAGAACAGATTTCACATAAGCACAGCGATTCAAGATCAGTTACATATATAAGCAGTCTCATGTCTATTGATGGTATAATGACAGAGGTAGTGTAGGAAAACTGCAACACTGTAAACATTCTACAGCAATTAAGCGGTAACACTTTACAGTAAGGTTCCACTTGTTAACTTTAGTTAACTACATTAGTTAACATGAACTAACAATGAACAATACTTTTACAGCATTTATTAATCTTAGTTAATGTTAATTTCAACATATAATACATTTTTAAAACCAAAAGTTGTATTTGTTAGCATTAGTTAATGCATTATGAACTAACATGACCTAACAATGAACAATTGTGTTTTTATAAAGTAACTAACAAAGATTAATAAATGGTGTTAAAAAAAAATCTATTGTTAATTGTTTGTTCGTGATACCTAATGCATTAACTAATGTTAAAGAATGGAAGCTTATTGTAAAGTGTTACCAATTAAGCTTTAGAGATTGCAATTTTCAAAATACCTATCTGTGTTTAGTGCAGAAAAATCAGCAGTAATCAGACCATAAAATACCTTAAAGTTTTGGCTGCATTTTTCCAGTATGAGTAGTGACATAATTATGGTAATGCCATTAGTGTATGATGTGTGTGAATCTTAAACAGTTTGAGTGAGTGTGTGTGTTATATGAACAGGAAGTTGGGCCAGCTAAACCATGGCCATGTTTTCTGAATGGCAAACTACACTAATCCTACTACTACTACAACAATACAACCCTGTGCAGCAGTTAAATCTTCAATATACAGTATTTGGCCTATTTACCTGTTAGAGAAAGACTATACATTTTCAATGTGTATATCTTTTACAAGTGTATTTTGACAACTATTAGGAGTACTCTAACATATACTGTAGATGACTTGAGTGAATAGATGTGGACAAAAAGTCTCATTTTAATTTTATAGGGACTTTAACAACAAGGAAAAACACAGATCAAGATTACAAAAGCCACAACCTCTAAATTCCAAGTACTTCTGCAGTGTATAATTCAAAGGTGTATCACTTCTGTCAATGTGTCTTCTATGTAATAATCAGCCTCTTCCATCTCATTTTGAATCAAACACCTCAAACCCCTCTGGTGGTGTTATGATGCAAGGAAGCTTTGTTAACTTAGTAAGTGTTTCTGTGGATAATCGATTTACTCCTTAGCCATGCAGGTTGACAACAGAGCCTTGAATTAAAATAAAACCAACAGACAACTGTGTTTTTCACTCAGTACTGGGAAGCTTGCTTGATTACAAAATGTAATTAGTGAAGTTGATGATTACATGAGCCAGTCACAATGCATGATTCTACTATAGTAAGCCCTTATGTCAAATTATGCATGCTATTTAGAGAGTGCTGTCAACAAATCATTGAAAAAAATATGCCATTATTTAATTTATTTATTTTATAATGCCTGACACATACAGCTACATGCAGTCACTTCATCTTTTCAAAGTCCCAACAAAGAACATTCACTGATTCTCCATCATGCATAATTTGCAAACCCACAGACTGCCCAAAATCTGTTCCCCTGTTCCTCTTTCTCTGTCTGGCAAACACGAATCTGAGGGGCTAGTTTAATGCAACTTCAAGGACAACAAACAAGGTTGTGTTTACAAGGTACTGAGTTGATACAATGAGCGCTCTTGGGCAAGAGCTAAACACTGAGTCTGTCAACGTTTGCAAGTTCACTGCATAAACTCATTGAAAGATACTCAGACTTTGGTTTGAGCAACACGATCACACAGAGAAATCAACATGTTGCTTCTAAAAGTTTATGTACCCTGAAACCGACCTCATTCTGCCGAATTACTGATAAGCACCATCCCCCATCAGACATTTTTTACATCAATTCAAATGTATTCACCTTTCCTTTTAGTGCTACTGATAACGTGCTGCTCAAGCAACCTTTGAGGTACTAGCTCTGGTCCCATGGAAACCAGGAAGTAATTGAGTTCACATTAAGAATGGTGAGCATGATTTAGAGGTTGCAACTTTGCTCTAAAATTACATTCTAATGGTGAGGTTTAGGGGTGGGTTTTGGGTTAGGGTGTATGGTTAATAAATTATGCATTCCCATTGACTGTATTACATCCTTTACAACTTAAAATACAACGTGCTTGTGGTGCCAATTTGTGGACAATTCAACTGGAGCTCACATGTGGCCACATTTTCAACAACACTTTCAGCTTCGGTCATTTGGGGCAGTGGTTTAAATTTCCATAACCACAGGCTGATTTCAGCAGCAGAAATTTTGACCTACTGTCATCAAATTTACAGTGTGATAAGTCTGGTTTGAGGCCCTCAGTAGCAAGTTTAGATATCAAATTATATATCCATAAGCAGAACTCTAAATTCTGCTTTGTTTTTACTTACCATTTTCGGGTGGACAGAAAATATTATCACTAAGTCTGCACACATTTTAGATGAATACTCTATTTCTGATAAACCCACCCTTAAATGTAACAGCATATAAAAATAAAAATAAATATAGCTGCAAGCAGCAAGTAAAGGGCTAAACAAACCAAAGTATGATTGGACATCAATGATTATGATTTTAAGAATAGTGGCATAAAAAAAACATAAGTAGGATTGCTTATATTACAGTGCAATTTATTATTTTGTTCAATTTATTCTTTCTGACCAATGAGTGGCACTGTCACCAAATTTATCTGATGCTGTCAGGTTGTGGTAACAATGACACATACAACGTATCATGTCATTAAGCCAAAGCGTTGCCGAGATACGGCCTCATATCCATTTCGGCATATTGCCATGAAATTCAATGATGCGTTTCACAAGAACGGTTTGGTCTATCAAAAAGCTTTTCGTAACTTTTTGTTGAGAGTGTCCCTAGATGATACTGCCTAGGAGGAGTTTCCAAAAGTAGGTTTTCAATTACATTCAAAATGGCAGACAGTAAATATGGCTGGCCATGGCAAATTGGGTATCACTGTACTTGGCATGACCCAAGGAGAGAGCAGTCACAGGACGATAGGGCAACTTAATCAAACGTTATAAGCATTTTTACATATTTAGTTATAACCTTTGACCACCAGGTAGCGCTGGCCACAAACTTTATAGGTACCCTCAGGGCATGGTGCCAATGATGCATATCAAGTTTTGTAACAGTACGGCAGTGCATTTGTAAAATACAGCATTTCACAACAAAATTCAAAATAGTTGACGCCCAAAATGGTCAACATAGGAAAAGTGGGTATCATTGGACTCATTTATTCCCCAAGGAATCTAACGAGACCATTCTCACGATTTTAGGCCAAATTATACAGAAGTTATTAGCAAAAATATTTATGTTTCATATTTACTGACCACTATGCCAAAACTGGTACCCTCAGGTTATGCTTGTGATGACATATAGCAAGTTTTGTGTCAATACACTAAAGCATTGTGAAGATGCAGCCTGAAGTCCAATTTGGCTTGTTCATCTTCGAATACATTGATGCGGTATACGAAAACATTATGGTCAATCATAATGAATTTCATTACTTTTTGTCATGACTGTCTCTAGATGATACATTAAATTTCAAGCGAATCGGACATATGATTTAGGAGGAGTTCGAAAAAGCTTTTAATTTTATTTTAATTTTTATTTATTTTTTCAGAAAATTCAAAATGGTGCAAAATCTAGTTGGCAGGAAATTGAAACCATGGTATGCATTAGACTCGACATGAACCAAGGAATCAGAAGAAGAAAACAAATGATTCTAGGCCTTATGGTTCAAAAGTTATAAACATAAGCATGAGTGCAACTTTGAACAGTCAGTGGCACTAGAGTTTTTGAATTAGAGACTAGGGTTGTACCAATCCATCGATCTGGATCACTGTATCGATCAAATATCCAATGATGCAATGTCCCTATGATATTCATCTGCCTTATAAGCGCTAAAAATGAGTTAAGGTCTGAAGTTACACTCTGCTCTATCCCTATGCACTCGTCAATCAAGCTTCACTCGAAAGGCGAGTTAAGGTCACAGGAAAATGCAGAGCGGCTTATGCACGATTAAATCGGGATTTACTTGATATCGTGTCGGATGCGACACATTTGAATTCTAAATGAGAATTTTCTATTTTAAAGCACTATGGAGCAATTCAACCATTTCAAATGGCTAGACAGTCCCGACATTCTGAACAGCACTGACGAAGGAAAGAGAAAATACCTGCCCTGCACCACTGCTAATTTCACTTTTCACATCTAAACATCAACACCCTAAATAACATTTATCACAGTAAACTGTAACAGAATTTTTCAATACAGCTGTGGAAGTTGTAGTTGTAGACCAGCTTGACTGTTGTAGAGATGACTAATTGTTAGTGTTTACCTCATTCCACTAGGCAATGAGCAGTCATCAAATGATTCATGATCACTTGTGTGTGTGACTTTATTGTTTATATTATTTATTTGTATCCTTTTTTTTTTTTTTTTAAATAACTGAAGTACCTTATTTTATTGTGGATATCCCAATGTGGATACTGGATTTGCACTTTTCAGAGAGCTCAATCAAATATTCTAATTATATATTGGTTGCATTTGTGAGATAATAAATGTAATTATTGTGTAAAATAAGCACATAATAATAATATTGATCGCAGGTCCCTGAATCGAATCAAAATCGTATCGCTGCAGACTTTGAGGTATTGGCAAACATCAGATCACTGGCTAAGATAATTGATAAAAGATTGTAACATGATGAAACTTGCGATTTACACCCCTTTTAGAGACCCCTCACTATTAGAAACAATTCGGTTACATTTGAGAATGTCCTGTATCAGTGTGCCAAATTTCATAACTTTCCTATGTACAGTTCTATGGCCTGCTATAGATTTCAAGAGCCGAAGAATGATAATAAGAACGCTAAAGGTGCATCCCAAACCGCAGGCTTCTGCACTGTTGTATGTCATTTTGCAGTGTAAGTAGTGCGAGTAGTATGTTTACACTGAAAATTCAACAAAAAGAAGTGTACTTTAAGTACACAGATGATGCACTTTTTCAACCGTCAAAACAGAGTGTGGAATGTTGGACACTTCGTGCCGTACATAGCGGAAGGGGCAGAGTTACCTGGCTGCATTGCTGGTCTGACAAATCAGTGGTAAATAATGAAGAATGTAGCAGCTAGTGAAACATATGTAAGTTGAATGCTTTACCATCACACCACACTGTGTGAATATGTACATTGTTTGAGATACAAGTGTTAAACTGAGGTCAGCTAATGTGCTAAAGCTAGTGGCAACACATCACGTGCGCTTGAAATGTCACTTTCGTCAGCTGTGAAATGGTGAATGCTTCTATTTGGGATGATACTACACTTTGAAAATTCATACACTACACGGTTGAGTGCATAGTATATTTTATAAGTGCATAGTGTGTCATTTGGGACACAGCTTAACTGATACAATAAGTGCCTATGCACCTTAGATGTTGGTCAAACTGTTCCTGTCTAAGGGGCCATTTACACGACATTTTCATCTAAAAACGGAAAACTTGTTATGCGTTTTGGCTGTTTGTTTACACGACAACGGCATTTTGGGGCCTGAAAACGCAAACTTTTGAAAATGGGTTTCAAAGTGCAAGTTTTTGAAAATGATGCCGTTATCGTCTCCATGTAAACATACAAAAACGAATTTGTGAAAACGATGACGTCATGTGCACGCGTATTACGTGTTATATAAAGAATGATGGATTGACAGGCATCAATTTGAGATGTATAATTATCAATATGAATACTGGTGTCTGTGCAAATAACAATAATAAACAATTTATTCATTTGGAGTGTTTTGTATGGAGTGTGAACATTGTACAGTAGGCAGAACCTGCAATTTGAAAATCTTGAAATTAATGTATGGATTCAGATTTACTTAATTTTATTTGATGTACCCTGCAATTTATTCACCCACCGCTTATGTATATAGCCTATAGACAGAGATGTGATACCATGTAAAGTAGTCAACGATATGCTTAGAATATGAAAACATGAGGCAGTGAAAATGTATGTTAGATCCAGTGTACACAAGACCTCTCTCTCCGTCAGAAGATATCCATATATCAGAGTTCTGTCTGATATCCAAAACCAGTCAACATTAACAGCTTGTTATGTTAACTTACTCTCCTACCAGCCCAAGAGTCAGCAGGGGGAATACAGAAGAAGGCAGGAGACGAAGTGATGGTAAAAATGAGCAAATTTTATTGAATAATCTTGAGAGTTCAGTCTATAGGCATGCGCGCGAGTACTTAAAAACTACAATGGCGGACTACAGGACTGTGTTTGTGCTGCTCAAGATTTTGAGTTTATTGATGCTTCTCCAGCAAAGTAATTGTAGTAATAAAGCAACCTCATCGTCCGTCTAGACAAAATTGCTCGATGCTTTCGCCATCTTCATTGTTTGTATTCACCGCTCTGTGGAAGAATGCTTATGTGCGCAGGTGTGTAGTGTTTCTTTACAAAGTGACATCGCCAACTACTGGCCTGGCATGCATAATACAGCATTTTTTGTCATTTTTGCGGATCCATGTGAATGGGGATCGTTTTGATGACGTTGTCGTCTGTACACAAAACTTTTCAAAAACGCAAAGGAAAAACTTTTCCATTTTTAGTACATCATTGTCGTGTAAACGTACCCTAAGTGGGTGGTTCTTTGCCAGAATATGCTGCTTTGTGGACTAAACCTGATGTTGATAGTCAAACATCTGGCTATGTGAGACTGTCAACAGAGGCCTTAAAATGAGATTGCGAAGTTAATTTTTTACATTAATCACGGCTGTTTCTTCCACCAAAATAAACGCTGCATTTTTGTTTTGTTTTTTTTTGTTTTTTATGTAATGTTCCCTTCCCCTGTCAGATCCCCTCCTTCCGTGTATTTAAAGTTGACAAAATTGAAATGTAAACATTCAAATGCTTAAGATGAAAACATTCCACTTTATGCGTGTACTTGGAGTAAAAAAATAAGTGAAAAAGAGAGAAAAAAATACTGGGAGATTGAGAGAAATAGAATACAGAAAGAAATATGCAAAAGGCGAGAAGAGTCCCTACTTTATTTTTCAGAAGGACAGTTATGAAATATTGCTCAAGCCCTTCTGTGCTGCTGCATGCTGAATTTCAGCAGTCTCTCCAACTGGGCGACTCGTCATTTTTGACTCGGGATGAAAACAAAATGTCTGCCACACTTTGTGTTTCTCTCTCTGTGCTGTGTGCCTGGACCACTCACCCGTTGCCAGTCAGCAACATGGTGCCAGCACACAAGTTCCTCCAACCGATGCTCCACTGGCGACAGCTGTTCTCTCGCTACTGAAGTCTGGGCACATGGCGAAGGGTGACCCGTCTGCGCTCAAACACAATCGCTGGATCTCCGTGCCTTGAGGCAACAGCTTAGGCATGCGTGTCACAACGCATATCCATCCTATCTGTCACACAAACATTATGGCTTTATGAGACACCAGTCTGGTCAGTTGTTACTTAGGCATGGAAATGGCGACTTGCAGGCTTTGGGCATTGCAGCCTTGACTGCGAGGACTTCCTCCAAACAGAGCCTGGGGTATATCGGTGACCCAGTTTCCATGGAAGTGAAAAGTTTGGGCGCTCTCAAGTGCTTGACCCAAGAAATGTTGTCACTCCACAGGGGTGCGATCAATCGTTTTAGGATAATCTTACCCAGACTGTGCAATTTTTGAACAAGTACACACTTGATCGAACAAGCACTTCCCCAGATGTACACTTAAGGGATGCTATTATTTTAAATTTGTACAGGCTGCTCTCTTTGAAAAGCATTCGGGGTGAAGCATTCATGTTTAAAAAATGCTTAAAGTAAAGATGATTGCTCAACCATGTCACTTTTTAAGACCATGATAAATAACAGGAAAATAAATGAATATAAAATGATAATACCAATTATCTCAGCACAAATAGCACATGTAAAACTGGATTTGCATTCCCTTAAGGAAATATCAGTGATTGCAGTGTAGCAAAGGAATAGTGTTAAAGTTTAAGGCAAGTTTGTTTTAGTCTTTGGTTCACTTTGTCGTTGCCATGACATTAAGCACTGTGACATTCAATACAAACAAAGATTTTTAGAAGAATATCTCAGCTATGTAGGTCCATACAATGCAAGTCAACAGGGTCCAACTCTTTGAAGCTCAAAAAGCACATAAAGGCAGCATAAAAGTAATCCATACGATTCCAATGGTTAGATCCATGACTTCGGAAATATATGATAGGTGTGGGTGAGAATTAATATTTAAGTTATTTTTTTCCTTATAAATCTCCACTTTCAAACAGCCCTGCTAAGTGCTGTTCTTTTCTAAGATTTCTTCTTCTTTTGTTTTAAATTATTTGTGCATATCACCACCTACTGGGCATGTTAGGATAAGTTATGGTGAAGTTATAGTAAAAAAGGATTTAACCCTTTCCAGCCGGAGTGTTCAAATTTGGGAACAATTATTTCCATGGTTCCTGTCTCAATATCTTTGCCGTCCAATCACCGATTTTATTTCTGAAAACTGCCAGATACTCATGACAAGCTAAAAGCACATATGATTGGTTAAGGGGTTACTGGGAGCGAATAATAAATGTATCCTCTATTTGCCTGGGCGGAGCCAGAGAGGATATCCCTGGAGATTACCTCCAGTGTTGGACTTACTGCTTCAAATTGAAAACTGAGGCGATCTTTCGAGGTAAGACATGTTATTTAACATGTGTTGTCAATATTGTCTATTCAAAGTTAAACATTTTAGTTACGAAGCATTTATTTTTAGAATAAAAATATATTTTTCTGGAAAAAATGACATGACCGTCGGCGTTCATTGGACAGGCAGCTAGCCTCTGTTTTTAAGCAAATTTCTGTGAAACTTGCTAAATAAATATTAGCTAGCAATACTATGTACATTTTTAGCTAAATATCAATAACTTTTTTGGCCAATTTTGTTGCTTGTGGAAGACAGTCAAACCTTTTTAGTTATGAAGCATTTATTTACGCTAGCTATTTTGTATTTGTTTTTTTTTGTTTTTTTTGGAAAAATTGACGTGACGGTCATCGGCAAGCCTCTTCTTTTTATATAAACGTTCTTTTTGGCAGTTTCTGCGAAACTTGCTAAATAAACATTAACTAGCAATACTATGTACATTTTTAACTAAATATCAATAACTTTTTTTTTGCCAATTTTGTCGCTTGTGAAAAATCCACCAGAAGTAATGTGAGGCAGAGAGCAGACGCTGTTCAGACCATTTTTTTTTATTATTTTTTTTTTTTACACTGTTCAGACCTGCCTGGAAACTGGCCTGCTAGTTGGATAAATTATCTAGCTTGTTGATTTTCCCATGTAATACAAAAATGGTAGATATCTTTAAATAATTTAGCAGATAGCCTTACCAATCCATCACACAGACATGATTTTAGATTATGTGTAGCTTCCTGTTCACAAGGAAAGTGTGAGAGGGCTGTCTGCAGTTGGACATTCTGGTTAGTCTGTAAGCCTTTGGTGACTATTCAGTGTATGGATTTGTGAAGAACACTGCTGGCTACCAATTGTGTACTTTTTTCTGTTGTAGAGGTGGATAGAGACTATGGCTCCCTGCTTTTGAGGGCATGAGCACACAGGAGGAAGATCTGCTGGACCAGGAACTACTGCAGGAAGACCCGGCTCATGAGGAGATGGAGGATAAGATGGAACCTGATCCCCAGCCAAGACCATCAATGACTGATACTCACAGTAACACTAACATTGTTACTCTTATTATTTTGGGTATGGCTAGCCATTCTCGCACAGGTCCCAAGTCAGCTAGAAAGCATAAACGCTTCCCTGACTCTGTTTCTTATCCCTCGTACTCTGACATCGATTCACAGGCACCAAAACCTCTCCCATTTAAGCCTAGCCGTTCATTCGGTATTGACTTAGGTAGCGTGGGTCAGGCTGTGCAGTCAACCTCCAATATGATGTTGCGAGAAATTGACTTTTTCATGCTGTTTTTTTACTCAGGCTGTAGTTGCTGAGATATGCAACTTTACAAACCATCAGGGGTGGGAGCTCATCCTAAACTGTCCGTCATATTCCAGCTACCAAGGAGCTTGGATGGAGGTGACCCCCGATTAATTTTACAAATTTCTTGGGTTGCTCATTTACATGGGGTTTTCAATTCTCCCTGATTTCCATCGTCATTGGGGAACCAAGTCACTTCAGGGCTCATGGGCGAGGGGATTTATGTCACGTGACTGCTACAAGGCTCTTTTAGCAGCTCTACATGTTGTAGACTCTACCACAGAGGATAATCAGGATCGCCTTAGGAAGTTGCGTTATCTTATGGACCACCTCAAACAAAAATGCCAGCAGCTCTTTCAGCCTAACCAAAATCTCGCAATAAATGAATGTATGGTCAAGTCTAAAGCTCGGTCAGGCTTTAAACAATACATGAAGGGCAAGCCTACTTGGTGGGGTTTTAAATGATGGGTAATTGCAACATAAGACTCAGGGTATACTCTCGACTTTGATGTTTACACAGGTAGTCATGATGGGCGTGTCACTGACTTGGCCACCAAAGTAGTTGAATAGTTTCTGCAGCCATTCAAAGACCAGGGCCACAATGTTTGGTTTGACAACTTTTACACGTCCCCAGCTCTTATGGTTAAGTTGTTAGAAATGGGAACTAATGCCTGTGGGACATGCAGGGTGAATCGTAAACTGTTTCCTGCAGAATTTAAAGACATCAAAAGATGGGAATGCAAGACAGCTCGATATGATGGTGGTGTAGGGTTGAGGGGAATATACTTGTAATTCAGTGGAAGGACACGCGTGCAGTTACATGCCTCTCCAATTTCCGCAATGCGAATGGCTTAACTGAAATTACTTGGTTTGTAAAAAATGATGGCGACTGGACAAAAGAAGTAGCCCTCCAGCCCACTGTCATCAGCTATTATAACAAAAACATGGGCGGTGTTGATAGGTCAGACCAAATGATAAAATCTTACGACATCCTACAAAAAACTCAGAAGTGGTGGAAGACTCTTTTTTTCCACTTCATAGACATTGCCGTTGTCAATAGTTTAATATTGTTTTAGGAATGGCAACACATTCATGTGGCTACAGGGGATGAGTGTAGACCGGTGAACTTAACCCAGATAGATTTCAGAGAAAACCTGGCTCGTCAGCTGGGAGGTATCGATATTCACACAAGTTTCCCTTTGCATACACTAAAGCCTGTAGTCCCTCCTTCGTCATCACTCCACACAGCCCATGTCCCTAAATTTGAAAAGTCCTCTAAGAGATGTTGGCTATGCTATCGGAAAAGTAGGACTGAAAATAAAACTAAAGTAGCTTGTTGCGCGCCGGAATGTAATTGCAAAAGACTTTGCTTGGTTCGCGATAGGAACTGTTTTCAGTCTTGGCACTTTTGCAAAGAGGCCTAGGTTGGGCTGTGTTTACTGGTGTTGTCCTCCCCCTCTCCTCTTTTCTCCCTCTCTTCTCTCCACAGGTATTGCAGTTGTTGAGTTTTTATGAATTTATATATGTTTTTTTTCCTGCACTCTTTATTAAAAATGTATTTACTGTAGATAGTTCAAAAGTTTGATTTGATATGTTTTGCTGTGTAATTCGTGTGTAATTCTAATGTTCAAATTAAATAAAGTGTGTGTTTTATTGAACATAAAATGTATAGTTCAGTGTTTGTGTCCTTCAATTTCAGATGCAATCTCAATTTATTATTGCAGGTGCTCAAAAGGAGTATTTGAGGAGTGGTCATGTGAAATGTATCTTAACATTCTAAATGTTTGTTTTATTCCGTTTTCCCACTAATCACTCGAATGGTCATAACTTTTAAACAGTAGATTATATTTCTAATCTGTCTGCTATTCTACATTGCCCACAAAATTATGTATATTTCATTCACTCTAAGTTTCCCTCTAACTTGTAATTAAAATGGTTGAAAATGCAGTTGTCTGATGAAGTATGGTGGCCGGAGAAGATTTTTGTAAAAATTGCTGTGTGAAATTGTGTTGATAATGTATGATTAGCCTTAAATAATCATACATATATTTATATCATTTGAAAGCACTAGTTCTTCTCTTCAATATGGTATATACAGTTCAGGTGTGTGATGTTATATGAATATGAATGTAATATGAAAATGGATATGAATGTCATATTCTGGCACAGAATGGAATTTTCGGAATTTTGGGCTCAGGCTTTAAAGGGTTAAGTATTGATCTGTCCAAGGCCGTCCAGTGTGTGTTTACACAGAAAAACATTTGAAAAAAAAAAAAAAAATGCAGACACACACACAAATACATTAAGTGTGAACAGCCCCTAACCTGTATGTTCACGTGTCTACGAATGAGAGCATGTGTGCAAAACAAGTTACGTAGGCCTATTTATTTAACAGAATTTTCAAAAATAATGACCGTTTTTCAAACACTCCCCCATGTGTCTGCCACTGGACTGCCATATAATCCCACCCAAAAACTCATGCCATTGGTTGAGCAAAAAGTTTACATGTCGGGCGGAGCAATGTTTTGATATTGCCACAGAGCCACAATTTACACTTTTAGTGGAAATTAACCTTACTTACCAGTAGTTGTCTCTGCATATTAAGCTAGGATAAGAGAACGAATTTTTAACATTGAAAAAACTAAATTACGTGCATCACTTGTAATTGCAAAAGTGTAAAACTTTGGGTGAGGGGGTTAGAAACAAACTCCTCACCAGTTTGAAGAATAGCAATATATACAGTGCTGCCTTGCAAGTACTTTGAATACAGCACAGCCAATGTTTTACCATGTTCTATCAAGTACTACCACACGTACTGTGTGAATTCATGTAAAGGATGTAGAAATTGCAGGGACTTAATGGCAAATCAATAGACCCAATCATCCATTCTCTCATGGGGTTAAAGCTGCATTAACTAGCACTTGATAGTGGCTTATGAGAATTACTCTCCATTGGAGAAATTGTTTCAACCGAGAAAGGTCTCAACTGGCAAATCCAATGCAGAGGGCTTACATTAGATGCTGCATTTTCAGGTAAGAATATAATGAGTGTTAAGACCCCAATTGTAGCTTAGTTTCTTTTGTAACAAGTAAACATCCCCATTAGCTGTGATGTTTAAACCCTCTTGGTTGATGTAATGAGGTAAAAATACTAGGTATGGTACTAAGAGTATGGTTTAAAATGTACTGTAAGACCACCCTTGAAGTCTTTAATTGCATACTGTTGTCATACAAGTATATTTTTTGTTGTTATGTTGTTTATTGTATCTTTATATGGAACTAACGAGGTTTCATCTATGCATGCACGTAAAAGCATTGCGTCCATACTTTAATCATGCTGTATAATGAGCACATTACAGTACAGGAAGTAATTAATAAAATGAACAGTGCGGGATCAATATCACCGCAGCTTCAAGAGAGAAGTCCAGACTTTAAAATAATCCCAAGCATACCTCTACCTTAAACTTCGAAGTGACAGGCTCACCTTAGCCAGCTCACGATTACCTTCGGAAACCAAGTTTGACTTTTAAATTGCCTTCCACAGGATGAATAATGCAAAAATGTGAATTTATCTTTTTAAAAAATATAAACCTGCTGATAGCTTGTTGAAAAGCCCAATAGTTAGTGAGGCTAAATAAAAGATCTTAAGTGGTTTTTTTTTCCCCCATGAGACTGAGTCTTTTTCAGAATTGAGTTGAGTTTTAAATACGATTTCGATTGCAAAATCCCCTTGGCAATTCACCCAGTAGCACCTTACCCTCAGATCTTTCAATAGTATATTACATGATATTTGGAATCTATTCATCAACCATATGCCCAGCATAATCAAAAAGTCCTAGGTTGTGTAAAAGGTACTGTATATCAAGTTAATTTGGATCCAGAGCCAGTGAAATGTACTCAATGTCATAAAAAGGCAAGACATTATATTCATGTTCTTTAATTAAGTATTTGAGGCAAAGGGAACAATCTGAACATTGCTCAAAGTTTCATTAAGTCACGTTTGCAGAAAATGGCCTGAAGTGAGCTGATGCATATACTTTGTGTTCAGTGCACTTTTAGATCAACTCGGAAATCTGACAGGAGCCCAGAGCTACTCACTCACACATCCTTGATGCTTATGAGACGAAGATGTTTTGTTATATTAAGAGATACCTGCAGCAACAGTTCTACCTATGGTTTCTGATTAAATTGATTAATTAAATAAAACATTAGATAAACCATAGCTTAATTCACCTAAAAATCATATTGTTAGTCCAGGAACAACATTCCACTCCAAAATTCCGATTAACCTTTACCTACACAATCATGATTTCAAGCTTGATTATACTTCCCAGTGCTTGACGCATGCACAGAGATCTAAATGGTGCTAGGTTGGTAATTGAGCTTGAATTCATGATTGTGTCTAGAGACTGCAATGCCAAGACGTACAGTGAAAAAGGAGTTACATTTTGGTCTGTTCTCAACCAAAACCGATTGGATCAATTTAGAAAACATGGATTAAACCACTGGAGTCATATGGATTACTTTTATGCTGTCTTAATGTGCTTTTTTGAGCTTCAAAGTTTTGGTCTTCATTCCCTTGCATTGTATGAACAAACAGACATCATATCTCCATTAAAATATTTTCATGATCTGCAGAAGACAGAAAGTCATACACATCTGGGATGGCATGAGGGTGAGTAATTGATGAGAGAATTTTCATTTTTGGGTGAACTATTCCTTTAAGTTAAAAATTTTAGACATTTACTTTTTTACCCTTAACCTACTCCTGAAATCAAATTTTAGTTTTATAGAATGTTAATAAAGCCCCTAACTTTAGCCTTAAGCCTGGCCTTGTCCACATTAAAATGTTTTTGGTTGAAAATTCCATTCAGAATGATCTCACTGTGAATTTGGCAATAGCAGGTTGCCACATTTTATTGTCGTTACATTGGCTACCTGTTAAATTTCGTATTAATTTTACAATTCTGTTAACAACATAAAAAGCTTTGAATGGTCTAGCTCCACAGTACTTGAGTGACCTTCTGACATGCTATATTCCATCACATTCATTACGATCACAACATTCTGGCTTCTTAATAGTTCCTAGAATATCAAAATACACAAAAGGAGGTAAACCCTTTTCCTATTTGGCTCCTAAACTATAGAATAGTCTCCCTAACACTGTTCAGGATGCAGACACACTCACTCAGTTTAAGTCTAGACTAAAGACTCATCTATTTAGCCAGGCATACACCTAATGTATCCATCGACTCACAATTAGGCTGCTTTAGTTAGGTCTGCCAGAACCAGAATCATCTATCATTATCTATAACTCTGCATAAAATTGAATGACATCTACGCTAATATTATACTTTTGGTTTCCATGTCTCAACCTCAGGATATGAATCGCAGAGCCAGAGCCGGCCAGATCCAGTTCTGTTCCTGCTTGGTGTCGGACTCCACTGCTATGTGTCTCTGAGTGATGATGACTAAATGCAGCTGGTGCTAGTCAGACATCACTTCAGTCTTTTATGATGGACTCCAGAGGATGAACTGATGCCAACTCCAACTGTAGGACATCGGATACTTCACATGCCACTGCCTGAACCTTGGGCTTAGGATGGACCCCACCGAGCCTCACTGAAATAGCCTGCAGGTTGAACTGCGATGAACCTCATTGATCTCTGCCTGTATCACCTTTGTCTATTGATGGACTACACTCTTGAAATGGAATATATAGATTATCATTTAATTGCCAACAAAAGCCTTCATTAGCCAACTAACAAAGGAAAATGGATCTATGTGAACTTCTGCAGTTAATCCAGGATGGACTTCAAAGACATTAGTCATTAATCTTACAGTTCATTAAATTGTTTATTTTTTATTTTTTTTTTTTAACACTGGACCTTAACACTTACTTAGTTTACTAATCTTACACCATTTATGTGCACTGCACATAAATAACTAATATTGGCATTATATTCATGCTGGTTAGCCAGAGGGGAACTGGCCCCCACAGTGAGCCTAGTTTCTCCCAAAGTTATTTTACTCCATTAACCAACATCTTGTGGAGTTTTGTGTTCCTTGCCACAGTCACCTTCAGCTTGCTCACATGGGTTCTAAATACAATTATTATTTAATTAGTTATATTTTATACACAATTTACAATCATATTTAATCAAACTACACAATGATGACTCTTAAGACTTTATAGATTTTACAGTTTCATTTTTTGTTAATGCATGATTTTCTGTAAAGCTGCTTTGAAACAATGTGTGTTGTGAAAAGTGCTATACAAATCAAAATGATTTGACCACTAGGTAGACAGTTCTTGAGCAAAACTTAGTGTGCCCTGGTAAAAAAAAAAAAAAAAAAAAAAAAAACGCTTAACCAGCATGCAATTCCTATGCTACTCTAGGCTTGTTTATGCTGGCTAGTGCTGGCTTGGTGCTGGTCGAGCTAGTGTACCAACATAGCCAAGCTTTTCACTTGCAAAACCTAGCTAAGAAGTGTTTTTGAACGTATGGGCACATGTGAGCTGTTTCTGGGTGAAATGCCCTCCGAGGGATGCTAAAAGTGAGTTGTGAGGCAAGTTGATTTAGTTCTAAATTATGGAATGGAATGCATATTTTATAAACTCTACCCTCACACCTTAACCCTAAACCTAACCCTCAGTGGAGTAAAAATGTGATCTTAGAGTGAAAATGGATTCTCCGAATGATGCTCGTCACTGATTATGCGACCGTGATTACTTTCTGGTTTCAAACATAGGATGAAAACCAAGGTCTCTCATGGTGCTAATGCAGTGTGATATCTGTCAGGCCACAGGAAAAGGTAAAAACACTTGAACTGATACAAAAATGTTGTATGGGAAATGGAGCTTGTCAGTATCTTCACAGAATGGGGTTGATGTCAGGGTACTGGAACATTCGGTAGCAAAATGTCGACTCCCCGTGTGATCATATTGCTCCATTATCTGTTTCCTCATGTCAGCATTTTCCAAATTACTCAGTATTAGATATAGTTTTCGAAAGTCTCAGTTTTTGGTGGAGGGAAATGCTGTTTCTGTGTGGATGAGAGCCGTAAATGTAGCAAAATCAATGTAGTTTCAACCGAAAGCGTATTAGTATGGATGTGGCCTAACCCTAAAAGTCTAACCCTAAAATTTAATTTACTAATATGAATTAGTAAATTATTCCAAGACCATCCAGAATGTTAATCAAGAAACATGTCCTACCCGGTGAATCACAGAAAGCAATACATGGCAATAGTCTGGAAACATGAATTCTTATGACTCTGGAATGTAACGTCTCATCTTGACTCCCTCTTGACATGAGTATTACATCATCAACTGCAAGAACCACTGAACACTAGCACCGCTGTTTGGAGCTGTTGAATCTGAAAGACACTGCTGTCTTTGCAACTGTCTCCAAAGAACAAATACTCTCATTCGGCTACCCTTCACACACTGACGGGATCAATATCACCGTGGCTTCAAGAGAGAAGTCCAGACTTTAAAAGAATCCCAAGCATATCTTAACCTTCAACTTCGAAGTGACAGGCTCACTTCAGCTGGCTCACGGTTACCTTGGGAACCAAGTTTGACTGCTATGAATTGCCTTCCAAAAGATGAATAATGCAAAAATGTGAACTTTTGTTTCTAAAAAAAAAAAAAAAAATTTACCTGCTCACAGCCTGTTTATTAGCCTAATAGTTAATGATGCTAAATAAAAGATTTTAAGTGTTTTTTTGTTTTTGTTTTTTTCCATGAGACTGAGTCATTTTCAGATTTGAGTTGAGCTTTAAATACGATTTCGATTGCAAAATCCCCTTGGCAATTCACCCAGTAGCACCTTACACTCAGCTCTTTCCTACAGTCATCCTCTGCCTGAGAAGCAAAACATAGCTGAAAAATGACAGCTGTGTGACAATTAAAGAGCTCAGCATCAAGCAGCCACTGGGGGGGAATTTTCTTGGCTGTCAAATGGCTTATTATTTTCAACCACCTGGCAATGACTTTGAGCGCAGACAGTCAGTTAAAGGCCAGAATGTTGGGTTGCTTCAAACAATTTACTTTCATTTAGATAGAAGTTATTCTTGGTTCTGACTTTCAAGCTCACACCATTTTGTTCGACTTGCCGAAGAAAAAATAAAAAATAAAATACAATTTGAGTCTCAATAAGCATATTAATCTGCCTTTTTATTTTTATTTTTTAATTGTTTTTTTTTTATTTTTTATATAAAATACTTTCTACTAACCCAGCTTAAAATGCAGAGACAACTAAAAGTAAGTTATTGGAAGGTTGATTTACCTGAAGTATAAATACTGTGGATTTGTTGCCATTTCAAAACATTGCTCTGTTTGTTTGAGAATTCCAACCAAGTCAACACATCAACTTTGGCTCAACCAATGGCAGATGGGGAGTGGTTGGGGAACCTGTTTGAAAACATTCCTTAATTATGCAATAGAGTGCAACAGTGGCCGTCCACTTTTTCAGACATCTTGGTTCCAGAAGTATTTTTCCCTTTCTTTTCTTCCATAGTTTTCATAAAATCATTCATATACTAGTTCTAATCCATAAACCAAACCTACTAGCTCTGAGGTGAATCACAACATTACAACCTTAAATTTCTGAAACAAAAAGGCAGGCCTATTTGAAAATAAGTTAAAGATAAGACAAAGGTACAAGACTGTGCACGAAGCGTGTTTCATGAGGGAATGGACTACAGTCTCACGAAGCACTGCAAATGATGTAATCAAAATAAAAATGTACAATATTTTTAGCTGAACTATTGATTTATAGTTGTTGATTATATGTATAGAAACAATGTATTTTAGGTTTATTGCACAATATTTAGATATATGCAAATATATAATTAGTTTATAATTAGATTAGGGAGACCAACTGGATTATGTCATTCAGGGCTCTGTTGTGATTTTCTGGTTGCTGGATCTTTCTCCACATGATCATGGGTAATGCAGTTATTTACCACAAATTCCGCTATTGCACAAGGTTTTTATTTATTTTTAAAATACAATTTAAATCTAAATTGCTTTAAAAGAAGCATATAACATAGGACAATAACCTCAAAGCTCATGGTAGGTCTGTCTTTCAAGGTTTATGTTATAAAAATCAATTCCTCTATGGAACAATGAATGGGATTTTTACTACTGTGACCATAATGTTGCACTCTATTCTGTTTGGTGACAGTAGTGGTACAGAAATTACACACTTTAGCTTTAAAGGAAAAGTTAACCCAAAACAATAAATATTGCACCGTTGCATATTAAAAATTCCCATCAGGTTTGATTTCATTGATGCTAAAATTGCATTCTGTAGTGCCTCATCACCAACAGCAATACACAGCGTTTGTAAAGTGCGAATTCAATTTGAAAGTTTTGGTGGAGAGGAAGATTATTGGTGAATAGCGATTTAAAATTGTGTCAGCTGTATTGTGGCTTCAGAAAACTTTGTATATAGCACTACTTTTATTTGGTTTTTATGTCATTTTTGGAGCTCAACAGCAGACATCAACATTCAGTTTCATTGTGTGTTAAAGAGTAACATACACGTTCTTCAAAATGTCTCTTTTCGTGCTCCATGGATAAAAGAACATCATCCAAGTTTGAAACCGTATGTTCATTGTTTCAATATGAGTAAATAATGACAGAATTTTCATTTTTGCATGACCTATTCCTTTTAAGAAAAGGTTTTATTTTCAGATAATGGCTTAAATCTTGGCCTCATTTTAATTTGAGCCTGAATGTGTTTCTTCTGTAAGCAGCTTAGACTGTTTCAGTTTCAAAACTTGGTCCAATGAGTTCACAATATTGAAGCATATCAAAAACATGATCCAAAGTTATTCAGCAGATTATGTAGTGAAGAAATTTTTCAAGGGCTTCATCACAAGCACATCATCTCAGCTCTTAAAATATTCAGTACACCCCCATATCATATATCACTTTTTAATGCTTTGAAAGAGACAGAAAAAAATATCCCTTTACTTGCTGTGATGATATTCTATTATATATTTATATATATACATACATATTTAATATGACATCACAGCAATATACAAGGCTTCTGCTTTGTGGATGACACTGATTATATGTATGAAACTGAAGAGATTAATTACGCTTTGACTTTCCATAATTAGTAGTGTTTGCTAAGTCCTAATCAGTTTAAAACCTTAGTTTTTAGTTTTCTAATGTTGTTGATTTCCAAAGTATTCAGCTATAGAAAGCATTTTTGGTGGAGGAAAACACTGTTCCATTGTGGATGAGAGGCGTAAATGTAGCAAAATCAATGTGTTTTAAAAAAATGGATTAGTGTGGACATGGCCTTAGGGATTTGAGGAAACCTACCTTAAGTAATAAACCTCTCATAACCCATCCCACACAGATATATGTGCTACAGATATGAATGATACCTCAAATCATGCAGCTTGGCAGACGAGGTGCTCATGAATGCTATTAAGCTATCAACTAACAAATATACCTCTTTTTCTTGGTAGACGATAAAACATTTTTCATACAGTAGACTTCCACTGAAGGTGCGCCTCAAGCCATATAAAGAGAGCAGAATATCATTGAGACTTGGGGTTGTGCTCTTTTGACTTAGCAACCATCCAGAGCCTCCTAGCAACCACCAAGAAAAGGTTTAGCAACCATCCAGAACACCCTAGCATCATAGCAGTGACTTTTGCTCATAAAAGCACCACTCACAGTTTCTTTAAAAAATGCAACCTTGGTTTTATTTTTACACAGTCACTATTCTGCAAGGCTTTTGTTGCTAGTTTATGAACAACTGATTCTCTCTGCATTTCTATCCCTTTCCCAAAGAAGGCAAACCAGGTTAGCCATGGAGATTTCAGTGCTGTAATTAATCACTGGCTGTCAAGCGCAAACAAACAGTTTCAAAGTGCTTCCAGTTTTCGCTGAAGCGCTACTGCTAGGCCTTTTTTTCCTTAGACGAATTCACTTTCTGACCTATCCTTCTCTCTCTCTCTATTCCCATCTCCTTTTCTCTCTGGTATTGCATAATGAGAAATTATTTACTGTGTCTTGCTGAAGAGCTGCATATTGTTTTATTCATAAGTGGAAGTGGCTGTACAAGACTGCAGCTAATGTTAAAATATGTCGTTCCCTGGCTGTCAAATTAGTGATGCAACAGAGAGGGCTTTTGCTGCAAAACACTTGTCTTGTCTAAATCGCTTAGGCAACAACAGCATAAAGGCAGCACAGATGTCATGATTAGCACTTTGGCCATATCATAAAAGCCTCTACTGTTTTGTTTTTGAACAACAAACAGTCAGACACTAAACATCAAGGCGAGTATAGCTCAACTTTTCAGTTTGATTATTGGTATGTAATGTGTAAAATATGTATTTTGGTTCAGAAGAACAGGCATTTCTAAAAGTGCAATAAGTGTCCTTATAATAAAAGCCTTGAGTGAATCTAACGAAACCTGTCAAGAATATGTCCTGGTCATTTTTCACCCTGAAATCAAAAGAAAAAATGTGAAACTATACTTTGCTTAAAGAAAATGAAGCCTATTTTTAGAATGCTTAAATGTAGTTTATTGTGATATTATTATTTTAAAGACAATTGAGCATGATTCCCAAATTCTTATTTCTGTAATGAAAAAAAAAAAAAAAGATTGCTTAATACTTTAATATGAAAAAATAATATTATTTTTATTTAATTTTTAACAATATTTATAGATCATGGTTGTGTTTTCGATACTGCCTTTAAGTAATGCTAAATTTAAATTTAAAAAAGCCTTGTATTACAATAATATTTTACAGTAATAAAAGTTGTTTAAAAAAATACTGTATAATGTGAATTTCATGATAATTGAGAATAATGATAATTTCCAAAATAACTCAAATACATTTGTGGACATTTTGCAGTAATGAGAATTTTGTGGGGAAATGTGCTTATATTATATTAAAGAGGCTTATATATATACTGTATATATATATATATATATATATATATATATATATATATATATATATATATATATATATATATATATATTTTTTTTTTTTTTTTTTTTTTATTATTTGGGGTGAAATACACCAGACATGTTCTTGACAGAATTAACTACCTGAAAAGTTTCTTTCTATCCTGGCCATTTTGAAGCATTTTTTTTTTTCTAAAATACACAGCATGTTCTGGGGGCCAAGAATGTCTCATAAATTCTAGGCTGGTGTTCTTTTGATTGGGTGAATTTCAAAAAACCTTAACATGGACTGAACTAATTGTATATTTGTAATAATATGGTAAGGTGCCTCCTGTCAGCGTGTTTGCGTTGTTGGATGTGAATTTCAAATATGCATTAAGGATGGGAGCCTTAACTGACACGTTCCCTGGAAAGATGATTTTTCAGCTTGTTCTGCCTCTCCCGGGTGATGCATTGTTGGCCGGGCTACGTGTCGTGTTTGATGAGAAGAAGTCTGCTAGGACATGCATGGGAGATGGGTGAGTTTACATAAATAAGGAGTCTATGGGACTATCTTACAATGGGACTGAAAAATTTTGGGCAAATACTTCCAGGCTAAATTAGCAAACCAAGCTAATCCAGCACATCACTTAAAATGTAAACTCCACGTTTAAAGATTGTATAGTGATGAATATAGTATAGTCATGCCTGCTTATTGTGTGATAAAACAGGGAAGTCTCCATGTTCCATGTCAAAGCTAAACGTTCCATATTCTGCACTTTTGGCTGTCCCACCCCCCACCCCCTGAAGTATACTTATACACAGGTGCTTTGTTCCAAAAACATAAAACTTTGGGTACTTTTAGCACTGTGGACTTTCAGAAAGAAAATTTTTTTCACTCTTATTAATTTATTTAATTTATCTACCAACAAGGTCCAACAGTGTATGTACATGCACAGACGATTTATATATATATATATATATATATATATTTTTTTTTTTTTTTTTCTGAAAGTCATGAACATTCCCACCACAGTGTCATTTCCAACAGATAATAAAGTTATGTTGTTTAATAAAGTTATGTATAAAATGGCTGACTCCTTAGTCTTGATAAGTTTGATTTCATAACTAATATTTTATGTATCCTACATACACACACACACACAAAAAAAAAAAAAAAAAAAAAAAAACTGTAATTTAGCAAAATTACAGCTTGACTGGAAATGATGGGATATATGTGATCTGAAGCATGCTCTTCACTGACACTTTTGTCAAATTGGTTAACAAAAGGGGGAATGGTGCCTGTGGGACTGTCATAATTTTTGGAAAGATTGATAGAAATCATTTTCACATAATAAATATTGAAATGGTTTATATTTATTTCACTCTTTGCTTAGATTATCAGTTTAAACGTGTAATTTGTATTTTTATAGTGGATTTTTATAGTTTAATAATGAAAGTCTGGGTAAGGGCAAGGTTCAAACAGTAAAATGTGTACATAAAAGGCATTTGAAAAATACCAAAAATAAATGATGAAGGCTTGGTAAAAAGTTATGTAAGTTATGTTTTAATATAACCTTCATATAACAAAAATAAAAAGGTTTTAATAAAAATCAATCATTATCAATCATTACATAATGACATATGACATTTACAAGGTTATATTTGAAAATATTAGTAAATGCATAAAGTATCATGAAGTAACAATGAACATGTTTTATTGCATTTATTAATCTGGTTAATGTTAATTAATCAAAATTCTTGGTTTTATTATTTGTGTTATATTGTTTCATAATGGTATCCCTTTATACACTATACTCTAACTCAGATAAGATTAACATTTACATGAGAACAGTGATTCTGTCCGCTTTATTCTACCAGCTCCCTCAGTATTAGATGGGATTTGGTAGTCTATCAGCGTGCACTCGTGGGGTATATTAGGGTGGCTACATGCCACCTAGAATAGCGTCACAGTCCAATGACTGCCCCTTCCGGTATTGGACGCTTCCTTATATGTAGGGGTAGGTGTAGGGGTGGGCTAGGGACCAATGAGGTTAGGGCTAGGGGTTGGGTTAGGGGTGGGCTCTAGAGATAAAGGCCAATCAGGTAGCGGGCAGTAAGATTTCGACACAACACTGGTACGTACAATCATTTGTTACACTCCATGGTGATTTAAAACATGTGCAGGTTTAATATTTTAGGTAATATCTGCACACCAAAATGCGTCCGTCTGCATTAAGGCTGTAGTGTTGAATTCCCGACACTGTTAATATTGCTCTATTTTTTTTTATTTTTTTTTTTTGGTTTGTTAGTTTTTTGTTTGTTTTTTTGCTGAGTGCGTTGTCATTTTGTCTCTGAATATGCATGGTATTTTTGGAGCTGGTGAGATCATTCTGGGTTTGGAAACAGTGTTATTATGTTCTGTGCTATCCTGTTGGGAGGTTTGACATCAGCCACTCCCTCTTCCCTGCTTTTCCACATTTCTATGTTTTATTTTTGTGGGTTAAGAACCTAGTTGTGATTGTTTAGCTCTGTGTCCTTTTAATGGTGATCCTGTTTTGTTGGTTTATTATATGGTATTTATAACTGCTATTAATTTAGATTAATTTTATTTTGTTTTGTTGGTCAAATGTATGGTATTTATTATTGTTGGTTGATTTTGATACATTTTATTTTGTGTCTCTCCCAGGAGCTGAGAGCCCAGTGTAGGGGACTAGCCATTCCCCGCTTATAGTGGTGGTGCCCCTGTCAGTGAGTGCTGTGTTTTCACAGCTACTTTCACTTATGTGTGTGCTTGAGTGATATTGTGCACCTGTGGGTGAAAAGTCTTTTATAAGGGGATCACTGAGCTCTTGGTTAGCATGCTACTTGTAAGCCTCTGCTCTCTCTGCTGTAGATTAGACTTAATCATTATTAATATTATTATTATTATTTTTATTTTATTTTTATAGGAATGTGTGTGGAGCCTGCCGTAAACCACAAATCTGTCTTTTATTGAGCAAATAATCTAATTCACTTTTAATGATGGAATGAATGTGTACTGCCATATTTGCATCTGCTAGTAAATATACTGAAGGTTTCAAATAAGATAAGTTTTTGTTCATTTGTATCCACCCCTCTTGACCCATTTTTTTTTAACAGGGTGGCGTAGTCAGCTTTCCTATTGGTATTCCCTAAACAAGATTGGCATTAGCATTCCCCATTTAAGAATTAGCTTTTAAAATGAGACATTTTTATTTTAAAATGCAAGATAAATCCTGTTGTCTGTTTATTCTGATGGATAATGTATATTAAAATGTTTTAAAGTGTTTTAAATGGGTCATATCATACATTTTTGTAATTAGTTATATTTTTCAGAGGTTAGCTTGTAACACAAGTAAAACATTTTGCAACAAAAACAGTCAAACATTAGGTTTATATGACCATTTTGCACCTTCTCTCTGACCCTTAATTTTATTTATTTATTTTGTTGTTGTGCTTTTAAGACCTTCTTTGCATGTGAATTGAGCAATAGTGCTTTGCTGTGAGTCCATTATCAGTCCAATTATGGCAGTCTGCACTCCATATAAGACTATGTTGTGGTAGATAAAAAGCTGTCATTGTACATAATATCCTCAGAGTGCTATTAGCAGACAAGGTAAAACATGTTGTTCCATATTGTCTCATTGTGCAGCGAACATTGGTTACAGTAAAACACTAAACTACTGCTACTGCTTACTCTGGAAATTGTGACAAGACTAAGAGCTTTCCTACCTCGCTACCACAGTCTATAAAACAAGATTTAATGCATAGCTTCTCACAAAACACAAAGTACAAAATGCGATAAGAGTCCAACAAAATTGCATCAAGCTGGCAATTACGAACACTCTTAAAAGAGTCTTTGCACACTATTTGTCTATTTAATGGAACACATATTTCAAAGGTACAGCTTTCCAAGGACGCAGCCCCCTGTCTGTGATAATAGCTGTGAAAGTTTCATCTCTAAAGTCCATGGCCAAAATAAACCAAATAGCTCTTAATAATCAAGACCTACAATGGGCACTGCATTCTTTCCAGTATATTCCAATATGTGTCAAAAATGTTTTGAATTACGGCCCTAAAAGACACAGACTCAAACATATGGCACATTACTTTGATAGCTATGCGAATCTTCAAGTGTAAAAGAAGTCCAGAGGACAC
Source organism: Myxocyprinus asiaticus (assembly GCF_019703515.2). Lineage (NCBI taxonomy): Eukaryota > Metazoa > Chordata > Actinopteri > Cypriniformes > Catostomidae > Myxocyprinus > Myxocyprinus asiaticus. The sequence continues at coordinate 37,453,605 of NC_059370.1, read as the reverse complement.
AAATGTATACAGCTCTGTTTAACTTCCAGGGATATCTTTGAAGGTTATGCATCAGAAGAGAATTTATGACTTCCAGTTCTATGCTGTAGATTTATAACTGCCCCTTTGGAAAGCATAAAGTATGAGAAGGCATTTTAAGTAAAGCATGACACTTAGGAAAAATCAATCAACAAGGCTGCGTAAAGGCGGCTGTGGTGAGGGAAGAAGTACTGAGATGCTGGCAACATAATTTGGCTCTGTGTCAGAAAACCAATGTTCAAATTAAAGGAATAGTTCACCCAAAAATGAAAAATCATTTATTCACCCTCATGTATCCGTATGACTTTCTTCTGTGGAACAACAAAAAATGAGTTATTTATAACAGAAAATCCAAACTGCTTTTTTTTATACAGTGAAAGTGAATAGTGACCGTGGCTATCAAGCTACATTTGTAAGTCAGTTCCTCAGGCAATGCTGTCTTATGGTTTCAGAAGTCTTGAAATATAGGCATACTTTTATTGTGGTTTTGCATCTTTTTTGAAGCTTGAACGCTCCAGTCTCCAATATATTTGTAATCGCACAGAAAACAGCAACAAGTACATTTTTCATAATTTCTTGTTTTGTGTTTCACAGAAGAAATAAATGTATATGGATTTGGAACAATATGAGGTAGAGTGAATTATTCCTTAAAGAGTCGAGATATTGCTGCCTGGAAAACTTTTTGTGCAGTCATTGTGTTGCTCTTATTTCTGTTTGGTTTTTATACTTATCCTTTCTTCTCTCTTTTCTTTTTTTTTTTTTTTTTTTACGTTGGAGAGAACACTATTAAGGGTGACATATGGCATCAAACTTCATTGTCTGTGAGCAGGGTTCAATTATAGAGGCAATATTGAGAGAGCAAATTGCCCAATTAGACAGAGAAACGTACTTATAACATTTCAAGTGGGTCTCTTACAGTAAGTGGCTTTCTATCCTGTTGAGAAGGAGAAACAGAGGGCTCGCTGGAAGGTTGTGTTTTTGCCATTATGTGTGTAGTTAATGCCCAGCCATGGCTTCAGAGCTTTCATGAAATGTCCATAGAGGAATGAAAGATTAAGTGGTTTAACTGGTGAAAAAGCCATAATGAATTTTTTGCCTGGAGAAAATGTCTGAAACTGCCACTGTAAGCATTCCCACTTGCCACTGCATTGGGGTAACATCTCATTAAAATCTATATGTCAGAGTGTCTTTTGCTTGTTGATGTAAATAAAAATGTTTTTTTTAAAAAAAAATAATAATAATAATAATCTCTATACATTGTGATACAAATTTTCAGATAACAAGCAAGAGAAATGACAGAGAAATACAATTACTCCAACAGAGATTTTTTTTTTTTTTAAATAATAATAATAATAATTATTATTTATTTTTTCATTAATTATGAATTAAAAAAAAAAAAAAAGTGCCAAGGTTTGGGTTTGATGCAAAAAATAAATAAAAATAAAAATGCATTATGTTCTTTTCTGTCCAACATTGCACTGAACTTACAATGACAATTTCTTGTTTGCACTTTGATTTATTGACCAGTCTCAGTAAAAGACCAAAAATGAGACAGAGTATAGAGAGAAACTACACAAATAACAAGAATCTTAAAAATCACTTTTTATCTTCTCATTTAGCTGCATATGAATGTTTGACTGACTGACGTGCGTACATTATGTGTGTGCTCTGAGAGCGCTCTCTGAATTGCAGTAATGTGGAATGTTTGCCTAAACAGTAAAATATACTTCAAAATTCCATGAAAATGTCTTGGTGAGGTATTAAGGTAAATACAGTTATTTATATCTAAAATGAACATTAACAAAAGAAGAAGAAAAAACCTGAATTTATATCAAAATATGTTTTACACGATATGTAAATGCCGCAGTCTAGTATGTTTTTAATAATTTTCATCTTTATTATTTTGTTTGTTTGTTATAATTATTGTATTGTTATAATTAATTTCTTTGTTCTTTATTTATTACTGCCTGATTGCTTGTTTTTTATTTTATTTATTTTTTTATAGATTTTCAAGCTGCTTTACAAAAACAAAAAATATAAAACTGAAAAGAATAAAAAGTACACAATATATCAAAATAATAATAAAAATAAGTGAAAGTGTTTCTTAAATAATATATTTCAAACTAACATAATTTCAGTTAATCTGTTGTTACTGAAATATCCACAAATTAATCGGAATCAAATCAAATCAAGAGCTTGTGAATTGGAATCAAATTGGGAAGTCTGTAGTGATACCCAACCCTACACTTTTGTACAATTACTGTTCATGCAGATGGGAATTGGCTGGTTTATGACTTGTTTACCCAGAACTTCTTGTCATTGTTCAAAATGTAAAAATACTTTTCCAGGTCTGCTTTATTTGTGGCAGACTTAACATTGAAGTGTGTAATTTTGGCACCTCTAGTGTCACCAAACTGAACTCCAAAAATATTGGCAGGTTTCCTGAACACTACCTCTGTCTGCTGATGCTTATCCAAACAAATATTTCCACCCCAAATTCACGCCATTTATTAAGTCACAGTGTTTACACTTTTTAAGGGAAATCAACCTATGAATGGGTTGATTGACATTACGTATAGTTGTCTCTGCATATTAATCTGGGTTCTCTGGGTTACGAGAATGTAATGCACAAAAAAATGCTGATAAAAATGCACACACTGGATCTTACTCATAAAACACGAGCAGAAATAATTTCTGTGTAAATCATATGTTAAGCCATCCATACATAAATTGTCCCATTGAAATAGTTAGATCTACTCATTTCATGAATAAGACCTTTACATTTTGTGGAATGCTTCAAAAAACTTTTTAGTTCTGACGAAACAAGGTAGTTTATCACGTACTGCCCACAGCTGTGTGCCCTTGGCTTTCTTCCTATGAATTATTCAAGATGCAATTTAACACAAAAACCTCACAAATCTCTCTCAGATCTCTTCTTAAAATTATTTATGTCTTCCGCAATGACATTTGTTAAACACACTCATGTGAAAATGGCTCGCTGTTCCTGTGTTTTCCATGACTCTAAGTGAAAAACCTGCTTGGTGTTTTTTCTCCTAAATGAGGCACCCAGATTGCCCTGCTCCATTATTGCACAGCTCTTATTATGGCAACTTCCAGTGTCCTCAATTACCCATAAACCCACTCCCAGGTGGAGGGAAAGTGAGAGGCTGGAATCTCATGCATTTGCACAGGACTTAGTGAGAGGTGAAATGCAGGAGATGTTCCTGGCCCCTGTATTGAGTGATGTCTGCCGGGAGCCGCTCTTTTAGCACCAAACACTTCAGCCCATTAGTGCTGCTGAGAAAGGAGGAAAGTAGAGGGGCACATCTCAAATTCCCCTTCTCTCTCTCTCTCTCTCTCTCTCTCTCTCTCTCTCTCTCTCTCTCTCTCTTCTTCTTCTTCTTCTTCTTCTTCTTGCTTTCTCTTTTTTTGCCACATATAGCTAACTTAAGAGATAGAGCGTTGATTATCTGAGAAGCTTGAGTTTAATGAAACTGTAGGAGTCAATTGATTTTACTGGGAGTTTTAGGAGGGAGTCAAGGAAACAATTAGATTGTGTTTGGAAGTTTAGGTTAAAGTACATATTCCATGGACTGTTATTGACTGTTGCTATTATTCTGTGTGCCTATCTACTTAGATTTATTGCCTCTGAGCTGATTGATTAGTTTTATTCATTTGCACATTTAGTGCAATCTATCTGTCTTTCTGTGTCTGTCTGTCTGTCTGTCTGTCTGTAAGCAAATGCTAAATTAAAAACAGAACAAAATAAACTCTTGGGAACAGAGCAGAGACTGAACATCGTGTGGAAAATTGGCTAACTATATATAGATGAAATTGAGAATAGCTTTGCTTCCTATTGTTTGAAGCCTGAGTCTGCTCCCATTGTTAAAGATCTGCAGTTACAGCACAAAGCAATCGATCCAAGCTGACTTTATTTGGTTCAGACAAAACAATTGCGGATAAATAAAAAACATGCCTCTGAATATCCCGTGTGACATTATCGTGGCATGATTCTGAGGTGGCAAAGGGTACAAAGCCTGCAGTTTCGACACCCAAATACATTCAGCACTTCCTGTTATCCAAAAGGTAATAGGCACCACTAAAAATCTTAGCTTCAAAAATCACATAACAAATAGTGTGCTGTTTGGTGGGAAAATATGTTTGAATGTGTGGAAGGGCTGAACCCTAACTTTTATCCAAGATGATCTCTAAAAATATGGCATCAATGATTGGCATTAATCGTGTTCTAATAAGTATTTGTAGGAATTTATACGCAAAGTGTGGTTCTAGACTAGCACACATTTTTGTTTTGTTTTTGATAGTTTTGATTGACATTGATCCATACACTACAAATATACACTACCATTCAAAAGTTTGGGGTCAATTGCCTGAAATGTTTCTCATGATCTTAAAAATCTTTTGATCTGAAGGTGTATGCTTAAATGTTTGAAATTAGTTTTGTAGACAAAAATATAATTGTGCCACCATATTAATTTATTTCATTACAAAACTAAAATTGTATTTAAAAAAAAAAAAAAAAAAAAATAACATTTTGAAATGGATTTCTTGGACCGCATAATTAAGAAAAGCAGCCAATAAGTGCCCAGCATATAGATGGGAACTCCTTCAATACTGTTTAAAAAGCATCCCAGGGTGATACCTCAAGAAGTTGGTTGAGAAAATGCCAAGAGTACATTTCTGCAAAATGTAGGCAAAGTGTGGCCACTTTGAAGATGCTAAAATATAACATAGTTTTGATTTATTTTGGATTTTGTTGAGTCACAACATAAATCCCATATTTCCATTTCTATTATTCCATAGTTGTGATGACTTTACTATTAAAAAATAAAAAATAAAGAATGAGTAAGTGACCCTAAACTTTTGAATGGTAGTGTATAGACACCTTCTAAAATGTAAACATTTTAGGTATGTAAAACTTTACAACATTTTCAAATACTTTGTTCAAAGAATGTTGAATTCATGGAATGATTTGATTTATTTTATTGTATTTCTAAAAAATCAACATTTGGACAGATTTTAAAACAAAATCCCTTTTACACATGTGCAACTTTAGTGGTGTATATACCAATCAGTTTTGGGTCAGAACAGACCAAAATATAACTTCTTTTTTAGTATAAATCTTGACATCAGCCGTCTCTTTGGCAATCGTGATTTCAAGCTCAAGTACACTTCCTAGAGCCATCTAGCGCTCTGCACATGTGTCAAACACTAGGAAGTGTAATCAAGCTTGAAATCATGATCACCAAGGAGACTGCAATGGCAAGATGTAGGCTTCAATGAAAAAGGAGTTACAAAAGTCTGAGTCTGAAGTATTTAAAGTTAAGGCATTTATAATGTTTAATTTAAACTGATTACAATTGCAATAGGCTTGTTAAAAATCATGTGTAAATGTGTAATTATAACACTGATATTGGAGGTTTTCCTCCCTTGATTTAATTGTCCACCCCGTCATGTCAAGATAAACATTATGAAATGATGGCACAATATAAAGGTGGACATTCTGCAAAATTAATATATTTATGTTAGAAGACATAAAATCATCACTATAAGGAAAATTAAAAATGTCCCTCCATGTCAAAAAAAGGCTGTCAACCCCTGGTGTAAACACTGTAGCTCTGTAGCCTCTTTCAAAACTATATAAAATGATTGTTGTATGGAAAAAGCCATTCCTTAAAGAATCTTTACAATTTCACCCTTTATGTGGCATGCAAAAAAATAACAGCATATAGATTTGGAATGACATGGGTGTGTTGGGGTGAGTAAATAATGACAGAATTTTAATTTCTGGGTAACTATTCCTTTAACTGCACAAATTTTAGTTGATAAAGCAATAAATATTGTCAAAATAAGAATACATTTTTGCAGCTATTTTCACATTAATACCATTGGACATGAAAGAGAGAAAAACAAGTTCTTAATAAATGAAAATGGAGAAAGTCTTAACTTAGGTATCCCAAACATTACTTTTGTAAAGCTCTACCAAGCCTGATGTGGCTGTTTTTTGACAAATTAGCTGTGGGTACTGTCTGAACACAGGTCCTTTGAAGCATTAACCTGAAATCCCACCAATCTCCTCTTTCCTCAGTCGATCAGCCTCTACCCTCTTTCCCGTGAAAAATTGATTGTTCCATTCTCCCAGGTGTGATTGCATAATGCTACCGCATAGCACCATGCTGCACCCTCAACAGAGAATGAGGTCATATGTGGTGAGACTCGCTGGGACTGGGAAAGTGTAGCTCCTACGTACCACATACATGAGCTACTGTTTTCCGACAGCATGCACCTTCTAACTGCGGATGTCTGTCACCTGAATACCAGTCAAAAATGTGTGCTGACTGTATTGGTTCGGGCTCTGGTTGTGGTCATGTAAGCTAATTTCCTGCATTAAATCTTCATAAGAGGAAACAGTAGCAATGTTTCACTCTAAAGGGTTAAAAAATAGTTTCGGATTTTGACTCAACATGGCTAAGATGGATATTCTATAACTAAATTTCCAGTTAATTTTTGTCAATTACAACAAAGAAGAGATGTAAAAACCCATCATGACAATATGTCAACAAAATAAATGAAAATATAATTTTTATACAAATGTGATGATAAAAAAATAAAACTGTAAGATATTAACAGTGCAAACAAATAGAAGAAAAACATCTAGAAATAATGTATTAATATATTCCAATAATCTGGAATGTTGAGTAAATCCTCGCATGAGCTGTGTGAACAGAAGGAGCTGAACAAAATGAACCACTTTACAAACAGGTTACTGACCTCATACAAACACATTACATGACATTAATTACCATACCCACAACATACAGTATATGTAATATTACAACTTAGGTCTGCACAGACGTAAAGAAGGGAATGAACTTGAACTAAGTTGCGTGTGTCAGAATGCCTAACTTGCACTGAGAATAGTTTTCATACTGTTTTGTGGTATTTTAGGTACAAGTTTAAATTCAAATTGTTTATAGATTTTTTTAAATGTTTGAATATTTGATCAAAGTTTGGTCTATAACAGTTTGACACATTTTTGTCATTTTGCACACTATCATCAACAAACAAAAAAATAAAATAATTTGTTGACTAATATAGAGTAAAACTGACAAAATATTGCTTAAATTTAAAGGACGTCTTCATCAAAACTCGACTGAAACAAATAACTGTTAAAAGTAACACTGCAAACTACTCGTATTTTGAAGTCGTTGAAATGACCAAAGTTCAGCCATGCAACTCTATGTGACACAAGCTGATGGGTTTTTTGAGCTTGTTATCTGTTAGCCAATCAGCTCGCTCACTTGTAAAATGTTAAGCCAATCGGCTTGCAAGGTGTATGCTGATTGGTCCTTTGACATGTAATTGGGCAGCCAATCAACTTACATCTCTCTCTTTGCATGACATTTAAATTGCTCAGTTTCACAAACACTGCAGCTCGCTGCGAGAGCTTTTTTCTCTGAAACCCAACTCAGCTTCACCTGCCTAGATCTAACATTACGTCTCCTATTATGTTGCACGGAAGAAAAGAAAGTCAAATGGGTTTGGAACAAATTAAGTGTGAGTAAATGAAGACAGAATTGTCATTTTCAGGTGAACTATCATATGACTCAAGATGGCGCCGAGTATGGCTGCTGCGTTGCGAGCTCCGACACAACATGGTAGTGTTTTGTTTGTTTTGTTTACAATTCTTATGGATGTTGTCTGCCTTATTGTCTATGACAGACAAACACTTTTGGACATGGTTCTGCAATTACACACCGTAAACCGGACTTCAAATTCCTCAATGCCGACCCGCTGTTTACAAACACGCAAGCGGAGCCCTTTGTCTGGGCTGCCCGGCCACGGAAATGCAGGAGGAAAAGGGGAAACAGAACTGGCATTCTCATCAGAGTAAGACTTGGAAATTGACCCCCGCTACCCAGTATTCTACTGGCAAATGTTCAGTCTCTGGATAATAAGCTCTGCGAGCTGAAAGCGCGGATCTCTTTCCAAAGAGAGACGAGGGACTGCTGCATTATCTGCCTTAAAGAAAACTTGGATGTCTGCGGAGATTCCAGACTCAGCCATTGAACCCGCGGGGTTCTCCGTGCACCGAGCAGACAGAGCGAAAGACCTCTCAGGTAAAAGCAGATGTGGTGGTGTATGTTTTATGATCAACAAATCCTGGTGTGATCAGAGGAACGTACATTCTATCAAGTCTTTCTGCTCTCCTGATCAGGAGTTTCTCATGCTTCTGTGTCGACCATTCTGGCTACCGAATTCACAGCGGTCATTATCACTGCTGTGTACATCCCGCCACAAGCCGACACAGACCGGGCACTCAAGGAACTGTATGGGATTATAAGCAAACAGGAAACCGTGCACCCTGAGGCCACGTTCATTGTGACCGGGTTTCAAATTAGTTTCAAATCAGTCGCACCAAAATACCACCAACACATTAGTTTCAACACACAAGGGGACCGGGTTTTGGACCATTGCTACTCTCCCTACCGGGATGGCTACAAATCCCTCCCCCGCCCACCATTTGGCAAATCGGACCACTCTTCCATTCTGCTTCTGCCCGCTTACAGGCAGAAACTGAAACAGGAAGCACCCGCCCTCAGAACGATCCAGTGCTGGTCGGAACAATCAGACTCTACTCTACAAGACTGTTTTGATCACACGGACTGGGAGATGTTCCGGTCCACCTTTGATGAGGACATCGCGCTTTATGCTGATAGCGTAATGTGTTTCAGTAGAAAGTGCGTAGAGGACGTCGTTCCGACCAGAACACTACGGATCTATCCGAACCAGAAGCCATGGATTAATAACGATGTTCGCGCGGCACTTAATGTGCGGACCTCCGCTTTTAATTCCAGGAACGCGGAGGAGCATAAACAGCAAAACGCCAGTACAGGAACAAGATTGAAGGACAGTTTAACACCATCAACTCTAGAAGCATGTGGCAGGTAATTAATATCAGCACGGACTTTAAAGGGAAGAAAAACTCCACCATGAACACCGCTGCCTCTCTCCTGGATGAGCTAAACACTTTTTATGCTCGTTTTGAGGGAAATAACACCGCCCTCGCGGAGAGAGCTCTCACGGCCGAAGCTACAGAGGTTAGTTCACTCTCTGTCTCTGTAGTGGATGTAACCCGATCCTTCCGACGGGTGAATATCCGCAAAGCCGCGGGTCCAGACGGCATTCGTGCACGAACCAGCTGGCTGGTGTTTTTACGGACATTTTCAACCTTTTCCTCTCTTTGTCTGTAGTCCCCACATGCTTTAAAACGTCCACCATTGTGCCTGTTCCAAAGCAATCAAAAATCACTTGCTTAAATGACTGGCGTCCTGTTGCTCTGACCCCCATCATCAGTAAATGCTTTGAGAGACTAATCAGAGATTACATCTGCTCTGTGCTGCCTCTCTCTTTAGACCCATTGCAGTTTGCTTACCACAACAACCGCTCCACTGATGATGCCATTGCATCAACAATACACACTGCTCTCTCCCACCTGGAAAAAAGAACACTTATGTGAGAATGTTGTTTGCAGACTACAGCTCAGCATTCAAAACCATAGTGCCCTCCAAGCTTGATGAGAAACTCCGGGCTCTGGGCTTAAACAGCTCACTGTGCAGCTGGATCCTGGACTTCATGTCAAGCAGACGCCAGGTGGTTAGAATGGGCAGCAACATCTCCTCATCACTGACCCTCAACACTGGAGCCCCACAGGGCTGTGTTCTCAGCCCACTCTTGTATTCTTTGTACACACATGACTTTGTGGCAACACATAGCTCTAATGCCATCATTAAGTTTGCTGATGACACGACAGTGGTAGGTCTGATCACTGACAATGTTGAAACTCTGACACACTGGTGTCAGGAGCACAACCTCTCCCTCAACGTCAGTAAGAGAAAGGAGCTTGTGGTGGACTTCAGAAGAAAAGACAGAGAACACAGTCCCATCACCATCAATGGAGCACCAGTGGAGAGAGTCAGCAGCTTCAAGTTCCTGGGTGTCTACATCACTGAGGAACTCACATGGTCCATCCACACTGAAGTCGTTGTAAAAAAGGCTCATCAGCACCTCTTCTTTCTGAGATGGCTGAGGAAGTTTAGCATGAACCGCCACATCCTCACACGGATCTACACCTGCACTGTAGAGAGCATCCTGACTGGCTGCATCTCCGCCTGGTATGGCAATAGCACAGCCCACAACCGCAAAGCCCTGCAAAGGGTGGTGCGAACCGCCAGACACATCATCGGAGGTGAGCTTCCCTCCCTCCAGGACATATATACCAGGCGGTGTGTGAAAAAAGCTCGGAGGATCATCAGAGACTCCAGCCACCCGAGCCATGGGCTGTTCTCACTGCTACCAACAGGCAGGTGGTATTGCAGCATCAGGACCCGCACCAGCCGACTTCATGATAGCTTCTTCCCCCAAGCAATCAGACTTTTGAACTCTTGATCTCCCACGATCAAAATACATCAGCACTGCACTTGATTACTCTTACTCTTATATCTCACACCGGACTATCATAAATTATATTATTATTATATTATATTCTCTCTTAACAACTGACTATCAACCGACAGCCTGAATGTCAATACAGTACAATACAACCTACTGTACATTCTATATATACTATATATACTTTTTTTTATTGAATAATGTGTATCTATATTCTGTGTATTGTATACTGTAACGTGTATGTTATTATTTGTATATTGTGTTGTGTGTAATTATGTGTATATTAGACTTTAAATTGTGTTGTGTTAATCTGATGTTATTGTAAATTGGTATATGTCTCATCACTGTCACAACTGCTATGTTGATCGGAACTGCACCCAAGAATTTCAAACACCATTGCACTTGTGTATA